>NW_027311889.1:362500-595000 GCF_040954645.1 Diabrotica undecimpunctata | reverse complement strand
GACTTATGAGTAGGAGTCGAGAGGTGAAGAGTTTATATGTGTGTGTGTGCGTGTGTGTGTGCGTGAGTGTGTGTGTGTATGTGTGTGTGTTCGTGAGTGCGTGCGTGTGTGTGTGTGAGAGTATGTGTGTGTGTGTTTATGTGTATGTGTGTGTGTGTCCCTTCTAGTAGTAGAGATAAGAACACGGCCGTGGCAAGAACGCCCTATCTCTCATAGGAGGCGACTAATTGTTAGGAGTCGAGAGGTGAAGAGTGTATGTGTGTGTGCGTATGTGTGTGTGTGTGTGTGTCCGTTCGGCTCGCAGAGATAAGAATACAACCGTGTCAAGAAGGCCATGCCTGTCGTAATAGGCGACTAATGGGTAGGAGTCGAGAGGTGAAGAGTGTATGTGTGTGTGTGTGTGCGTGTGAGTGTGTGTGTGTGCGTATGTGCGTGTGTGTGTGTGTGAGTGTGTGTGTATGTTCGGCTCGCAGAGATACAAATACGGCAGTGGCAAAAAGGCCTTGCCTGTCGTAAGAGGCGACTAATGGGTAGGAGTCGAGAGGTGAAGAGTGATTGTGTGTGTGTGTGTGTGTGTGCCTGTGCGTGTGTGTATGTGTGTGTGTGTGCGTGTGTGTGTGTCCGTTCGGCTCGCAGAGATAAGAATACAGCCGTGGCAAGAAGGCCATGCCTGTCGTAAGAGGCGACTAATGGGTAGGAGTCGAGAGTTGAAGAGTGTATTTGTGTGTGTGTGAGTGTGTACGTGTGTGAGTGTGTCTGTGTGTGCGTGTGTGTGTGTGAGTGTGTGTCCGTTCGGCTCGCAGAGATACCAACGAGGTCGTGGCAAGAATGCCCTGCCTGTCGTAAGAGGCAACTAATGGGTAGGAGTCAAGAGGTGAGGAGTGTATGTGTGTGTGTTCGTGTGTGCGTGTGTGCGTGTGTGCGTATGTGTGTGTGTGAGTGTGTGTGTGTGTGTCCGTTCGGCTCGCAGAGATAAGAATACGGCCGTGGCAAGAAGGCCCTGCCTGTCGTAAGAGGCGACTTATGAGTAGGAGTCGAGAGGTGAAGAGTTTATATGTGTGTGTGTGCGTGTGTGTGTGCGTGAGTGTGTGTGTGTATGTGTGTGTGTTCGTGAGTGCGTGCGTGTGTGTGTGTGAGAGTATGTGTGTGTGTGTTTATGTGTATGTGTGTGTGTGTCCCTTCTAGTAGTAGAGATAAGAACACGGCCGTGGCAAGAAGGCCCTGCCTGTCGTAAGAGGCGACTAATGAGTAGGAGTCGCGAGATAGAGAGTGTATGTATGTGCGTGTGTGCGTGTGTGTGTGCGTGTGTGTGTGCGTGTGTGTGTATGTGTGTGTGTCCTTCGGCTCGCAGAGATAAGATTACAGCCGTGGCAAGAAGGCCATGCTTGTCGTAAGAGGCGACTAATGGGTAGGAGTCGAGAGGTGAAGAGTTTATGTGTGTGTGCGTGTGTGAGTGTGTGTGTATGTATGTGTGTCCGTTCGGCTTGCAGTGATAAGAATACAGCCGAGACGAGAAGGCCCTGCCTGTCGTAAGGGGCGAGTAATAGGTAGGAGTCGCGAGGTGAAGAGTGTAGGTGTGTGTGTGTGTGAGTGGCAAGAAGGCCATGTCAGTCGTAATAGGCGACTAATGCGTAGGAGTCAAGAGGTGAGGAGTGTATTTGTGTGTGTGCGTGTGTGTGTGTGCGTGTGATAGTATGTGTGTGTGTCCTTTGGTTCGCATAGATAAGAATACAGCCGTGGCAAGAAGGCCATGCCTGTCGTAAAAGGCGACTAATGGGTAGAAGTCGAGAGGTGAAGAGTGTATTTGTGTGTGTGTGTGCATGTGTGTGTGCGTGTGTGTGTGTGTATGTGTGTGTGTCCGTTCGGCTTGCAGAGAGGCAAAAGGCCCTGCCTGCCGTAAGGGGCGACTAATAGGTAGGAGTCGAGAGGTGAAGAGTGTAGGTGTGTGTGTGAGTGTGTGTGTGTGTGTGCCTGTATGGCTCGCAGAGGTAAGAACACGGCCGTAGCAAGAAGGCCGTGACTGTCGTAAGAGGCGACTAATGGGTAGGAGTCGAGAGGTGAAGAGTGATTGTGTGTGTGTGCGTGGGCGTGTGCGTGTGTGTATGTGTGCGTGTGTGTATGTGTGTGTGTGTGCGTGTGTGTGTATGTGAGTGTGTGTGTGTGTCCGGTTGGTTCGCAGAGAAAAGTATACGGCCGTAGCAAGAAAGCCATGCCTTTCTTAAGAGGCGACTAAAGGGAAGTAGTCGGGAGGTGAAGAGTGTATATGTGTGTGTGCGCGCGTGTTTGTGTGTGTATGTGTATGTGTGTGTGTGTGTGTGTCTCTGCGGTTCGCAGAGATAAGAATACGGCCGTGGCAAGAAGGCCATGCCTCCTGTAAGGAGCGACTAATGGGTAGGAGTCGCGAGTTATAGAGTGTACGTGTGTGTGTGTGTATGTATGTGTGTGTCCGTTCGCACGACTAATGGGTAGTAGTCGAGAGGTGAAGAGTGTATTTGTGTGTGTGTGTGCGTTTGTGCGTGTGTGTGTGCGTGTGTGAGTGTGTGTGTATGTGTGTGTGTCCGTTCGGCTTGCAGAGATAAGAATACAGCCGAGGCAAGAAGGCCCTATCTCTCATAGGAGGCGACTAATTGTTAGGAGTCGAGAGGTGAAGAGTGTATGTGTGTGTGCGTATGTGTGTGTGTGTGTGTGTGTCCGTTCGGCTCGCAGAGATAAGAATACAACCGTGTCAAGAAGGCCATGCCTGTCGTAATAGGCGACTAATGGGTAGGAGTCGAGAGGTGAAGAGTGTATGTGTGTGTGTGTGTGCGTGTGAGTGTGTGTGTGTGCGTATGTGCGTGTGTGTGTGTGTGAGTGTGTGTGTATGTTCGGCTCGCAGAGATACAAATACGGCAGTGGCAAAAAGGCCTTGCCTGTCGTAAGAGGCGACTAATGGGTAGGAGTCGAGAGGTGAAGAGTGATTGTGTGTGTGTGTGTGTGTGTGCCTGTGCGTGTGTGTATGTGTGTGTGTGGGCGTGTGTGTGTGTCCGTTCGGCTCGCAGAGATAAGAATACAGCCGTGGCAAGAAGGCCATGCCTGTCGTAAGAGGCGACTAATGGGTAGGAGTCGAGAGTTGAAGAGTGTATTTGTGTGTGTGTGAGTGTGTACGTGTGTGAGTGTGTCTGTGTGTGCGTGTGTGTGTGTGAGTGTGTGTCCGTTCGGCTCGCAGAGATACCAACGAGGTCGTGGCAAGAATGCCCTGCCTGTCGTAAGAGGCAACTAATGGGTAGGAGTCAAGAGGTGAGGAGTGTATATGTGTGTGTGTGTTTCTTGTCGAAGTGTGTGTTCCACTTTCGTACTTGATTTAGCAATTCTGGTTGCTCCATTTGTTTCGTTATTGTTAATTCCTGTAATTGTCTTCGGATGCCCGAAATTTCCTTGGCCAGTGTGTCGGATTCTGTTCCCTTGGAAGTTTTTTCTTTTGGGATTGTTCCTGTAGCTTTCTCGCGATTTTTAAAATAGGTTCTGAGTCGTGCTCTCAATTCGTCGACGGTTCCCTTGGGATCTAAGCCGTATTTTTCGGCCTCGCTCTGCAATTCCTCTTTGCAAAGTCGATTTATCCACGACGTACCTGTTACTGAGTCTGTGTCTTTATCTGTCGGCATGTTATTAATTTTTGCTCGGGCGCCAGTTTGTGATGGGTAGCTCTTTCTGGGCGACAGACTTAGTAAAACACAGGTTTAAAATAAAAATAAATCTATTAATTTAGTATATCTAAAATAAATAAAAATAAAAAGGAATCCTATGTTGTATATACAATGAATAAAACTAAAACGAATTCTACGTCCCCGTCTGGATCCCGCGATGAACGAAGTCCTCGGCGAACGTCTATAAAAGAAAAGAAATTAATTAGTACTAATAAGAAACGAAATGGGGGAAATCGATCGCGCGCAGATTTATACTCGCTTTCGCTTCAATTCAGCGAAAGCTCCGAATCCGCTCGCAAACAAAATATTTAGCTGTGCAGACCCATCGCAATGTTCAATACACAATACCGACGGGTTCCGCTTGGCTAAGGACAGAGTATGATCCTCAATACGGAAATCTCTCTGTCCCGGTTGGTTCTGTGCAGATCCACGGTAATGCTCAATACGCAATATGGATGGGTTCCGCTTGGTTAGGAACAGAGTGTGATCCTCAATACGGAACTCTCTCTGTCCGGAATGGCTCGCAGGTTCACTACACCGGCGAGTCAGGGAGCCTAGAGCGCTAGCTACAAGACTATCTTATTCCGCTATTCACACGCCTCAAATAGCCGTTCTGATTCCCACTTCGCGGTCACGTTGTAGAAGTGGATGCGCAAATATTGACACTCCCACAATTCGAACTGTTAAACGATCAGAGCATCGTTGCACGTGTGTGTGTGTGTGGTGTGTGAGTGTGTGTGTGTGTGTGTGTGCGTGTGTGTATGTGTGTGTGTGCGTGTGTGCGTGTGTGTGTGTGTGCGTGTGTGCGTACGTGTGTGTGTGAGTGTGTGTGTGTCCGTTCGGCTAGCAGAGATAAGAATACGGCCGTGGCAAGAAGGCCATGCCTGTCGTAAGAGCCGACTAATGGTTAGGAGTCAAGAGGTGAGGAGTGTATGTGTGTGGGTGTGTGTGCGTGTGTGTGTGCGTGTGTGTGTGTGCGTGAGTGTGTGTGTATGTGTGTGTGTTCGTGTGTGCGTGCGTGTGTGTGTGTGAGAGTATGTGTGTGTATGTGTATGAGAGAGATATGAATACGGCCGTGGCAAAAGGCCATGCCTGCTGTAGAGAGCGACTAATGGGTAGGAGTCGAGAGGTAAAGAGTGTACGTGTGTGTGTACGTGTGTTCGTGTGTGAGTGTGTCTGTGTGTGCGTGCGTGAGTGTGTGTGAGTATGAATGTGTATGTGTGTGTGTGTGTGTGTTCCTTCGGCTGGCAGAGATAAGAATACGGCCGAGGCAAGAAGGCCATGCCTGTTGTAAGAGACGACTAATAGGTAGGAATCGAGAGGTGAAGAGTGCATGTGTCTGAGTGCGCGTGTGTGCATATGTGTGTGTGAGTGTGTATGTGTGTCCGTTCGGCTCGCAAAGATACGAACAGGGCCGTGGCAAGAAGGCCCTGCCAGTCGTAAGAGGCGACTAATGGGTAGGAGTCAAGTGGTGAGGAGTGTATGTGTGTGTGCGTGTGTATGTGCGCGTGTGGGAGTGTGTGTGTGTCCGTTCGGCTTGCAGAGATAAGAACACGGCCGAGGCAAGAAGACCCTGCCTGTCGTGAGAGACGACTAATAGGTAGGAGTCGAGAGGTGAAGAATGTATGTGTGTGTGCGTATGTGCGTGTTTGTGTGTGTGAGTGTATGTGTGTGTGCGTGTGTGCGTGCGTGTGTGCGTGTCTGTGTGAGTGTGTGTGTATGTGTGTGTTTGTTCGGCTTGCAGAGATAAGAACACGGCCGTGGCAAGTAGTCCCTGCCTGTCGTAAGAGGAGAATAATGGGTAGGAGTCGAGAGGTGAAGAGTGTGTGCGTGTGCGTGTGCGTGTGCGTGTGTGTGTGCGTGTGTGTGTGTGTCCGTTCGGCTTGCAGAGATAAGAACACGGCCGTGGCAAGAAGTCCCTGCCTGTCGTAAGAGGAGAATAATGGGTAGGAGTCGAGAGGTGAAGAGTGTATGTGTGTGTGTGCGTGTGTGCGTACGTGTGTGAGTGTGTGTGTGAATGTGTGTGTGTGTCAGTGTGTGTGTCCGGTCGGCTCGCAGAGACAAGAACACGGCCGTAGCAAGAAGTCCCTGCCTGTCGTAAGAGGCGACTAATGAATAGGAGTCGAGAGGTGAAGAGTGTATGTGTCTTTGTGTGTGTGCGTGTGTTTGTGCGTGTGTGAGTATGTGTGTGTATTTGTGTGTGTGTGTCCGTTTGGCTTGCAGAGATATGAATACGGCCGAGGCAAGAAGGCCCTGCCTGTCTTAAGGGCGACTAATGGATAGGAGTCGAGAGGTGGAGAGTGTCTGCGTGTGCGTGTACGTGTGCGTGTGTGCGTGTGTGCCTGTGTGCGTGTGTTTGTGTGTGCGTGTGTGTGTGTCCGTTCGGCTTGCAGAGATAAGAACACGGCCGTGGCAAGAAGGCCCTGCCTGTCTTAAGAGGCGACTAATGGATAGGAATCGAGAGAGGGAGAGTGTGTGCGTGTGCGTGTGCGTGTGCGTGTGCGTGTGCGTGTTCGTGTGCGTGTGTGCGTGTGTGCCTGTGTGCGTGTGTTTGTGTGTGCGTGTGTGTGTGTCCGTTCGGCTTGCAGAGATAAGAACACGGCCGTGGCAAGAAGTCCCTGCCTGTCGTAAGAGGAGAATAATGGGTAGAAGTCGAGTGGTGAATAGTGTATGTGTGCTTGCGCGTGTGTGTGTGTGAGTGTGTGTGTGTGTCTGTTCGGCTCGCAGAGATAAGAATGCGTTCGTGGCAAGAAGGCCCTGCCTGTCTTAAGAGGCGACTAATGGATAGGAGTTGAGAGGTGGAGAGTGTGTGCGTGTGCGTGTGTGCGTGTGTGCGTGTGTGTATGTGTCCGGTCGGCTCGCTGAAATGAGAACACGGGCGTGGCAAGAAGGCCCTGCCTGTCTTAAGAGGCGACTAATGGATAGGAGTCGAGAGGTGGAGAGTGTGCGTGTGTGCGTGTGTGTATGTGTCCGGTCGGCTCGCTGAAATGAGAACACGGGCGTGGCAAGAAGGCCCTGCCTGTCGTAAGAGGCGACTAATGGGTAGGAGTCGAGAGGTGAAGAGGGTATGTGTGCTTGCGTGTGTGTGTGTGAGTGTGTGTGTGTGTCCGTTCGGCTTGCAGAGATAAGAATGCGTTCGTGGCAAGAAGGCCCTGCCTGTCTTGAGGCGGCTAATGGATAGGAATCGAGAGGTGGAGAGTGTGTGCTTGTGCGTGTGGGTGTGTGCGTGTGTGCGTGTGTACCTGTGTGCGTGTGTTTGTGTGTGCGTGTGTGTGTGTGTCCGGTCGGCTCGCTGAAATGAGAACACGTCCGTAGCAAGAAGGCCCTGCCTGTCGTAAGAGGCGACTAATGGATAGGAGTCGAGAGGTGGAGAGTGTGTGGGTGTACGTGTGCGTGCGTGTTTAAGTGTGTGTGTATGTGAGTGTGTGAGTGTGTGTGAGTGTGTGTGTGCGGTCGGCCCGCAGAGATAAGAACACAGCCGTGGCAAGAAGGCCCTGCCTGTCGTAAGAGGCGAGTAATAAGTAGGAGTCGAGAGGTGAAGAGTGTATGTGTGTGTGTGCGTGTGTGCGTGTGTGTTTGCGTGTGTGAGTATGTGTATGTGTTAGTTCGGCTTGCAGTAATAAGAACACGACTGAGGCAAGAAGGCCCTGCCTATCGTAAGAGGCGACTAATAGGTAGGAGTCGAGAGGTGAAGAGTGTATGTTTGGGTGCGTGTGTGCGTGTGTGTGTGCGTGTGTGAGTATGTGTGTGTGTCCGTTCGGCTCGCAGAGGTAAGAACACAGCCGTGGCAAGAAAGCCCTGCCTGTCGTAAGAGGCGAGTAATAAGTAGGAGTCGAGAGGTGAAGAGTGTATGTGTGTGTGCGTGTGTGTGTGCGTGTGTGAGTATGTGTGTGTGTTAGTTCGGCTTGCAGAAATAAGAACACGACCGAGGCAAGAAGGCCCTGCCTATCGTAAGAGGCGACTAATAGGTAGGAGTCGAGAGGTGAAGAGTGTATGTTTGTGTGCGTGTGTGCGTGTGTGTGTGCGTGTGTGAGTATGTGTGTGTGTCCGTTCGGCTTGCAGTGATAAGAACACGGCCAAGGCAAGAAGGCCCTGCCTATCGTAAGAGGCGACTAATAGGTAGGAGTCGAGAGGTCAAGAATGTATGTGTGTGTGCGTGTGTGCGTGTTTGTGTGTGTGTGAGTGTACGTGTGAGTGCGTGTGTGCGTGCGTGTGTGTGTGTGTGTTTGTGAGTGTGTGTGTGTGTACGTGTGTGTGTCCCTTCGGCTTGCAGAAATAAGAAAACAGCCGTGGCAAGAAGGCGGTGCAAATCGTACGGGGCGACTAATGGGTAGGAGTCGAGAGGTGAAGAGTGGGCGACTAATAAGTAGGAGTCGAGAGGTGAAGAGTGTATGTGTGTGGGTGCGTGTGTGCGTGTGTGTGTGCGTGTGGGAGTATGTGTGTGTGTCCGTTCGGCTTGCAGAGATAAGAACACGGCCAAGGCAAGAAGGCCCTGCCTGTCGTGAGAGACGACTAATAGGTAGGAGTCGAGAGGTGAAGAATGTATGTGTGTGTGCGTATGTGCGTGTTTGTGTGTGTGTGAGTGTATGTGTGTGTGCGTGTGTGCGTGCGTGTGTGCGTGTGTGTGTGAGTGAGTGTGTGTATGTGTGTGTCCGTTCGGCTTGCAGAGATAAGAACACGGCCGTGGCAAGAAGTCCCTGCCTGTCGTAAGAGGAGAATAATGGGTAGGAGTCGAGAGGTGAAGAGTGTGTGCGTGTGCGTGTGCGTGTGCGTGTGTGTGTGTGCGTCTGTGTGTGTGTCCGTTTGGCTTGCAGAGATAAGAACACGGCCGTAGCAAGAAGTCCCTGCCTGTCGTAAGAGGAGAATAATGGGTAGGAGTCGAGAGGTGAAGAGTGTATGTGTGTGTGTGTGTGCGTACGTGTGTGAGAGTGTGTGTGAATGTGTGTGTGTGTCAGTGTGTGTGTGTCCGGTCGGCTCACAGAGATAAGAACACGGCCGTGGCAAGAAGGCCCTGCCTGTCGTAAGAGGCGACTAATGGGTAGGAGTCGAGAGGTGGAGTGTGTGTGCGTGTGCGTGTGCGTGTGCGTGTGTGTGTGTGTGTGTGTGTGCGTGTGTGTGTGTGTCCGTTCGGCTTGCAGAGATAAGAACACGGCCGTGGCAAGAAGTCCCTGCCTGTCGTAAGAGGAGAATAATGGGTAGGAGTCGAGAGGTGAAGAGTGTATGTGTGTGTGTGCGTGTGTTCGTACGTGTGTGAGTGTGTGTGAATGTGTGTGTGTCAGTGTGTGTGTGTCCGTGCGGCTCGCAGAGATTAGAATACGGCCGAGGCAATAAGTCCATGCCTGTCGTAAGATGCGACTAATGGGTAGGAGTCGAGAGGTGAAGAGTGTATTTGTGTGTGTGTGCGTGTGTGCGTGTGTGTGTGCGTGTGTGCGTGTGTGTGTGTGAGTGTGTGTGTGTCCGTTCGGCTCGCAGAGATAAGAACACGGCCGTGGCAAGAAGTCCCTGCCTGTCGTAAGAGGCGACTAATGAATAGGAGTCGAGAGGTGAAGAGTGTATGTGTCTTTGTGTGTGTGCGTGTGTTTGTGCGTGTGTGAGTATGTGTGTGTATGTGTGTGTGTGTCCGTTTGGCTTGCAGAGATAAGAATACGGCCGAGGCAAGAAGGCCCTGCCTGTCTTGAGAGGCGACTAATGGATATTAGTCGAGAGGTGGAGAGTGTGTTCGTGTGCGTGTGTGCGTGTGTGCCTGTGTGCGTGTGTTTGTGTGTGCGTGTGTGTGTGTCCTTTCGGCTCGCAGAGATAAGAATACGTCCGTGGCAAGAAGGCCCTGCCTGTCTTAAGAGGCGACTAATGGATAGGAATCGAGAGGTGGAGAATGTGTGCGTGTGCGTGTGTGCGTGTGTGCGTGTGTGCCTGTGTGCGTGTGTTTGTGTGTGCGTGTGTGTGTGTCCGTTTGGCTCGCAGAGATTAGAATACGGCCGAGGCAAGAAGGCCATGCCTGTCGTAAGAGGCGACTAATGGGTAGGAGTCGAGAGGTGAAGAGTGTATTTGTGTGTGTGTGTGTGCGTGTGTGTGCGTTTGTACGTGCGTGTGTGTGAGTGTGTGTGTGTCCGTTCGGCTCGCAGAGATAAGAACACGGCCGTGGCAAGAAGTCCCTGCCTGTCGTAAGAGGCGACTAATGAATAGGAGTCGAGAGGTGAAGAGTGTATGTGTCTTTGTGTGTGTGCGTGTGTTTGTGCGTGTGTGAGTATGTGTGTGTATGTGTGTGTTTGCCCGTTCGGCCTTCAGAGATAAGAATACGGCCGAGGCAAGAAGGCCCTGCCTGTCGTAAGTGGCGACTAATTGGTAGGAGTCGAGAGGTGAAGAGTGTATGTGTGTGTGTGTGCGTGTGTGCGTGTGTGTGCATGTGTAAGTGTGTGTGTATGTGTGTGTGTCGGTTTGGCTTGCAGAGATAAGAATACGGCCGAGGCAAGAAGGCCCTCTCTCTTGGAAGGGGCGACTAATAGGTAGGAGTCGAAAGGTGAATAGTGTATGTGTGTGTGTGCGTGTGTGGGTGTGTGTGTGTTTGTGCGTGTGTAAGTGAGTGTGTGTATGTATGTGTGTGTCCATTCGGCTCGCAGAGATTAGAATACGGCCGAGGCAAGAAGGCCATGCCTGTCGTAAGAGGCAACTAATGGGTAGGAGTCGAGAGGTGAAAAGTGTTTTCGTGTGTGTGCGTATGTGTGCGTGTGTGCGTGCTTGTGTGTGTGAGTGTGTATGTGTCCGTTCGGCTTGCAGAGATAAGAATACGGCCGAGGCAAGAAGGCCCTGCCTGTCGTAAGTGGGGAGTAATTGGTAGGAGTCGAGAGGTGAAGAGTGTATGTGTGTGTGTGTGCGTGTGTGCGTGTGTGTGTGCCTGTGTGAGTGTGTGTTCGGTCGGCTCGCAGTGATAAGGACACGTCCGTGCCAAGAAGGCCCTGCCTGTCGTAAGCGGCGACTAATGCGTAGGAGTCGAGAGGTGAAGAGTGTATGTGTGTAAGTGCGTGTGTGCGTGTGTGTGCGTGTGTGAGTGTGTGTGTGTGTCTGGTCGGCTCGCAGAGATAAGAACACGGCCGTGGCAAGAAGGCCCTGCCTGTCGTAAGAGGCGACTAATGGGTAGGAGTCGAGAGGTGAAGAGTGTATGTGTGTGTGAGTGTGTGCGTGTGTGTGTGTTTGTGCGTGTGTGAGTGTGTGTGTATGAGTGTGTGTGTCCGTTCGGCTTGCAGAGATAAGAATACGGCCGTGGCAAGAAGGCCATGCCTGTCGTAAGAGGCGACTAATGGGTACGAGTCAAGAGGTGAAGAGTGTATGTGTGTGTGAGTGTGTGCGTGTGTGTGTGTTTGTGCGTGTGAGTGTGTGTGTATGAGTGTGTGTTGTAACGATGCTCTGATCGTTTAACAGTTCGAACCGTGGGAGTGTCAATATTTGCGCATCCACTTCTACAACGTGACGGCGTAGTGGTATTCAAACGGCGATTTAAGGCGTGTGAATAGCGGAATTAGACAGTCTTGCAGCTAGCGCTCTAGGCTCCCTGACTCGCCGGTGTAGTGAACCAGCGGGCCATTCTGGACAGAGATAGTTCCGTATTGAGGATCATACTCTGTCCCTAACCAAGCGGAACCCATCAGTATTGCGTATTGAGCATTACCGTGGATCTGCACAGAACCAACCGGGACAGAGATTTCCGTATTGAGGATCATACTCTGTCCTTAGCCAAGCGGAACCCGTCGGCATTGTGTATTGAACATTGCCGTGGATCTGCACAGCTGAATATTTTGTTTACGAGCATATTCGGAGCTTTCGCTAAATTGAAGCGAAAGCGAGTATATTAGTGGTACTAATTAATTTCTTTTCTTTTATAGACGTTTGCCGGGGGATTCATTCATCGCGGGACCCAGACGGAAACGTAGAATTCATTTTATTTTTGTTTTATAAGTATACAACGTAGAATTCCTTTTTTTTTAGTTTTTATTTATTGTATATATATACTTATATAGATTTATTTTTATTTCAAACCTGTGTTTTACTGAGTCTGTTGCCCCGAAAGAGCTACCCATCACAGTGTGTCCGTTCGGCTTGCAGAGATAAGAATACAACCGTGGCAAGAAGGCCATGCTTGCTGTAAGGAGCAACTAATTGGTAGGAGTCGAGAGGTGAAGAGTGTATGTGTGTGTGCGTGTATGTGTGTTTGTGCGTGTGTGAGTGTGTGTGTATGAGTGTGTGTGTCCGTTCGGCTTGCAGAGATATGAATACGGCCGGGGCAAGAAGGCCCTGCCTCTCGTAAGAGGCGACTAAAAGGTAGGGGTCAAGAGGTGAAGAGTGTATGTGTGTGTGTGTGTGTGTGTGTGTGTGTGTGTGTGTGAGTGTGTGTGTTTGTCCGCTCGGCTCGCAGAGATAAGATTACGGCCGTGGCAAGAAGGCCCTGCCTGTCTTAAGAGGCGGCTAATGGATATTAGTCGAGAGGTGGAGAGTGTGTGCGTGTGCTTGTGCGTGGGTGCGTGTGTGTGCGTGTGTGCGTGTGTGTGTGTGAGTGTGTGTGTGTCCGTTCGGCTCGCAGAGATAAGAACACGGCCGTGGCAAGAAGTCCCTGAATGTCGTAAGAGGCGACTAATGGGTAGGAGTCGAGAGGTGAAGCGTGTATGTGTGTGTATGTGTGTGTGCGAGTGTGTGTGTGTGTGTGTCCGTTTGGCTCGCAGATATAAGAACACGTCCGTAGCAAGAAGGCCCTGACTGTCGTAAGAGGCGACTAATGGATAGGAGTCGAGAGGTGAAGAGTGTGTACGTGTACCTGTGCGTGCGTGTTTAAGTGTGTGTGTATGTGAGTGTGTGAGTGTGTGTGAGTGTGTGTGTGTGCGGTCGGCTCGCACAGATAAGAACACAGCCGTGGCAAGAAGGCCCTGCCTGTCGTAAGAGGCGAGTAATAAGTAGGAGTCGAGAGGTGAAGAGTGTATGTGTGTGTGTGCGTGTGTGCGTGTGTGCGTGTGTGTGTGCGTGTGTGAGTATGTGTGTGTGTTAGTTCGGCTTTCAGAAATAAGAACACGACTGAGGCAAGAAGGCCCTTCCTATCGTAAGGGGCGACTAATAGGTAGGAGTCGAGAGGTAAAGAGTGTATGTTTGTGTGCGTGTGTGCGTGTGTGTGTGCGTGTGTGAGTATGTGTGTGTGTGTCTGTTCGGCTTGCAGTGATAAGAACACTTCCAAGGCAAGAAGGCCCTGTCTATCGTAAGAGGCGACTAATATGTAGGAGTCGAGAGGTGAAGAATGTATGTGTGTGTGCGTGTGTGCGTGTTTGTGTGTGTGTGAGTGTATGTGTGTGTGCGTGTGTGTGTGCGTGTGTGTGTGTGTGTTTGTGAGTGTGTGTTTATGTATGTGTGTGTGTCCTTTCGGCTCGCAGAGATAAGAAAACAGCCGTGGCAAGAAAGCGATGCAAATCGTACGGGGAGACTAATGGATAGGAGTCGAGAGGCGATGAGTGGGCGACTAATAAGTAGGAGTCGAGAGGTGAAAAGTGTATGTTTGTGTGCGTGTGTGTGTGCGTGTGTGAGTATGTGTGTGTGTCCGTTCGGCTCGCAGAGGTAAGAACACAGCCGTGGCAAGAAGGCCCTGCCTGTCGAAAGAGGCGAGTAATAAGTAGGAGTCGAGAGGTGAAGAGTGTATGTGTGTGTGTGCGTGTGTGCGTGGCACACACGGCCGTGGCAAGAAGTCCCTGAATGTCGTAAAAGTCGACTAATGGGTAGGAGTCGAGAGGTGAAGCGTGTATGTGTGTGTGTGTGTGCGAGTGTATGTATGTGTCTCCGTTCGGCGTGCAGAGATAAGAATACGTCCGTGGAAAGAAGGCCCTGCCTGTCTTAAGAGGCGGCTAATGGATAGGAGTCGAGAGGTGGAGAGTGTGTGCGTGTGCGTGTGCGTGTGCGTGTGTGTGTGAGTGTGTGTGTGAGTGTGTGTGTCTGTTCGGAACACAGAGATAAGAACTCGACTGTGGCAAGTAGTCCCTGCCTGTCGTAAGAGGCGAGTAATAAGTAGGAGTCGAGAGGTGAAGAGTGTATGTGTGTGTTCGTGTGTGCGTGGCACACACGGCCGTGGCAAGAAGTCCCTGAATGTCGTAAGAGGCGACTAATGGGTAGGAGTCGAAAGGTGAAGAGTGTATGTGTGTGTGTGTGCGTGTGTGCGTGTGTTTGTGCGTGTGTGAGTGTGTGTGTGTGCGTGTGTGCGTGCGTGCGTGTGTGTGTGTGTTTGTCCGCTCGGCTTCCAGAGATAGGAATACGGCCGGGGCAAGAAGGGCCTGCCTGTCTTAAGAGGCGGCTAATGGATAGGAGTCGAAAGGTGAAGAGTGTATGTGTGTGTGTGTGCGTGTGTGCGTGTGTTTGTGCGTGTGTGAGTGTGTGTGTATGCGTGTGTGCGTGCGTGTGTGTGTGAGTGTGTGTGTGAGTGTGTGTGTCTGTTCGGAACACAGAGATAAGAACTCGACTGTGGCAAGTAGTCCCTGCCTGTCGTAAGAGGCGAGTAATAAGTAGGAGTCGAGAGGTGAAGAGTGTATGTGTGTGTGTGTGTGTGCGTGTGTGCTTGCGTGTTTAAGTGTGTGTGTATGTGAGTGTGTGAGTGTGTGTGAGTGTGTGTATGTGCGGTCGGCTCGCAGAGATAAGAACACAGCCGTGGCAAGAAGGCCCTGCCTGTCGTAAGAGGCGAGTAATAAGTAGGAGTCGAGAGGTGAAGAGTGTATGTGTGTGTGTGCGTGTGTGCGTGTGTGTGTGCGTGTGTGAGTATGTGTGTGTGTTAGTTCGGCTTGCAGAAATAAGAACACGACCGAGGCAAGAAGGCCCTGCCTATCGTAAGAGGCGACTAATAGGTAGGAGTCGAGAGGTGAAGAGTGTATGTGTGTGTGCGTGTGTGCGTGTGTGTGTGCGTGTGTGAGTAGGTGTGTGTGTCCGTTCGGCTTGCAGTGATAAGAACACGGCCAAGGCAAGAAGGCCCTGCCTGTCGTAAGAGGCGACTAATAGGTAGGAGTCGAGAGGTGAAGAATGTATGTGTGTGTGCGTGTGTGCTTGTTTGTGTGTGTGTGAGTGTATGTGTGTGTGCGTGTGTTCGTGCGTGTGTGTGTATGTGTTTGTGAGTGTGTGTGTGTGTATGTGTGTGTGTCCCTTCGGCTCGCAGAGATAAGTAAACAGCCGTGGGAAGAAGGCGATGCAAATCGTACGGGGCGACTAATGGGTAGGAGTCGAGAGGTGAAGAGTGGGCGACTAATAGGTAGTAGTCGAGAGGTGAAGAGTGTATGTGTGTGGGTGCGTGTGTGTGTGCGTGTGTGAGTATGTGTGTGTGTCCGTTCGGCTTGCAGAGATAAGAACACGGCCGAGGCAAGAAGGCCCTGCCTGTCGTGAGAGACGACTAATAGGTAGGAGTCGAGAGGTGAAGAATGTATGTGTGTGTGCGTGTGTGCGTGTGTGTGTGCGTGTGTGAGTAGGTGTGTGTGTCCGTTCGGCTTGCAGTGATAAGAACACGGCCAAGGCAAGAAGGCCCTGCCTGTCGTAAGAGGCGACTAATAGGTAGGAGTCGAGAGGTGAAGAATGTATGTGTGTGTGCGTGTGTGCGTGTGTGTGTGCGTGTGTGAGTAGGTGTGTGTGTCCGTTCGGCTCGCAGAGATAAGAACACAGCCGTGGCAAGAAGGCCCTGCCTGTCGTAAGAGGCGAGTAATAAGTAGGAGTCGAGAGGTGAAGAGTGTATGTGTGTGTGTGTGTGTGTGTGCGTGTGTGCTTGCGTGTTTAAGTGTGTGTGTATGTGAGTGTGTGAGTGTGTGTGAGTGTGTGTATGTGCGGTCGGCTCGCAGAGATAAGAACACAGCCGTGGCAAGAAGGCCCTGCCTGTCGTAAGAGGCGAGTAATAAGTAGGAGTCGAGAGGTGAAGAGTGTATGTGTGTGTGTGCGTGTGTGCGTGTGTGTGTGCGTGTGTGAGTATGTGTGTGTGTTAGTTCGGCTTGCAGAAATAAGAACACGACCGAGGCAAGAAGGCCCTGCCTATCGTAAGAGGCGACTAATAGGTAGGAGTCGAGAGGTGAAGAGTGTATGTGTGTGTGCGTGTGTGCGTGTGTGTGTGCGTGTGTGAGTAGGTGTGTGTGTCCGTTCGGCTTGCAGTGATAAGAACACGGCCAAGGCAAGAAGGCCCTGCCTGTCGTAAGAGGCGACTAATAGGTAGGAGTCGAGAGGTGAAGAATGTATGTGTGTGTGCGTGTGTGCTTGTTTGTGTGTGTGTGAGTGTATGTGTGTGTGCGTGTGTTCGTGCGTGTGTGTGTATGTGTTTGTGAGTGTGTGTGTGTGTATGTGTGTGTGTCCCTTCGGCTCGCAGAGATAAGTAAACAGCCGTGGGAAGAAGGCGATGCAAATCGTACGGGGCGACTAATGGGTAGGAGTCGAGAGGTGAAGAGTGGGCGACTAATAGGTAGTAGTCGAGAGGTGAAGAGTGTATGTGTGTGGGAGCGTGTGTGTGTGCGTGTGTGAGTATGTGTGTGTGTCCGTTCGGCTTGCAGAGATAAGAACACGGCCGAGGCAAGAAGGCCCTGCCTGTCGTGAGAGACGACTAATAGGTAGGAGTCGAGAGGTGAAGAATGTATGTGTGTGTGCGTGTGTGCGTGTTTGTGTGTGCGTGAGTGTATGTGTGTGTGTGCGTGTAACTGGCGTGTGTGCGTGCTTGTCTGTGTGAGTGTGTGTGTGTGTCCGTTCGGCTCGCAGAGATAAGAATGCGTTCGTGGCAAGAAGGCCCTGCCTGTCTTAAGAGGCGACTAATGGATAGAAGTCGAGAGGTGGAGAGTGTGTGCGTGTGCGTGTGCGTTTGCGTGGGTGCGTTTGTGCCTGTGTGCGTGTGTTTGTGTGTCCGTGTGTGTGTGTGTCCGGTCGGCTCGCAGAGATTAGAATACGGCCGAGGCAATAAGTCCATGCCTGTCGTAAGAGGCGATTAATGGGTAGGAGTCGAGAGGTGGAGAGCGTGTGCGTGTGCGTGTACGTGTGTGTGTGTGCGTGTGTGCCTGTGTGCGTGTGTTTGTCTGTGCGTGTGTGTGTGTCCGTTCGGCTCGCAGAGATGAGAATACGTCCGTGGCAAGAAGGCCCTGCCTGTCGTAAGAGGCGACTAATGGGTAGGAGTCGAGAGGTGAAGAGTGTATTTGTGTGTGTGTGCGTGTGTGCGTGTGTGTGTGCGTGTGTGCGTGTGAGTGTGTGTGTGTCCGTTCGGCTCGCAGAGATAAGAACACGGCCGTGGCAAGAAGTCCCTGCCTGTCGTAAGAGGCGTCTAATGAATAGGAGTCGAGAGGTGAAGAGTGTATGTGTCTGTGTGTGTGTGCGTGTGTTTGTGCGTGTGTAAGTGTGTGTGTGTATGTCTGTGTGTCCGTTTGGCTTGCAGAGATAAGAATACGGCCGAGGCAAGAAGGCCCTGCCTGTCTTAAGGGGCCACTAATGGATAGGAGTCGAGAGGTGGAGAGCGTGTGCGTGTGCGTGTACGTGTGCGTGTGTGCGTGTGTGCCTGTGTGCCTGTGTGCGTGTATTTGTCTGTGCGTGTGTGTGTGTCCGTTCGGCTCGCAGAGATGAGAATACGTCCGTGGCAAGAAGGCCCTGCCTGTCTTAAGAGGCGACTAATGGATAGGAATCGAGAGGTGGAGAGTGTGTGCGTGTGGGTGTGCGTGTGCGTGTGTGCGTGTGTGCGTGTGTGTGTGTCCGTTCGGCTTGCAGAGATAAGAATGCGTTCGTGGCAAGAAGGCCCTGCCTGTCTTAAGAGGCGGCTAATGGATAGGAGTCGAGAGGTGGAGAGGGTATGTGAGTGTGTGCGTGTGTGTGTTTGTGTGTGAGTGTGTGTGTGTCCGTTCGGCTCCCAGAGATAAGAATGCGTTCGTGGCAAAAAGGCCCTGCCTGTCTTAAGAGGCGACTAATGGATAGGAGTCGAGAGGTGGAGAGTGTGTGCGTGTGCGTTTGCGTGTGTGCGTTTGTGCCTGTGTGCGTGTGTTTGTGTGTGGGTGTGTGAGTGTGTGTGAGTGTGTGTGTGCGGTCGGCCCGCAGAGATAAGAACACACCGTGGCAAGTAGGCCCTGCCTGTCTTAAGAGGCGAGTAATAAGTGGGAGTCGAGAGGTGAAGAGTGTATGTGTGTGTGTGCGTGTGTGCGTGTGTGTGTGCGTGTGTGAGTATGTGTGTGTGTTAGTTCGGCTTGCAGAAATAAGTACACGACTGAGGCAAGAAGGCCCTGCCTATCGTAAGATTCGACTAATAGGTAGGAGTCGAGAGGTGAAGCGTGTATGTGTGTGTATGTGTGTGTGCGAGTGTGTGTGTGTGTGTGTCCGTTTGGCTCGCAGATATAAGAACACGTCCGTAGCAAGAAGGCCCTGACTGTCGTAAGAGGCGACTAATGGATAGGAGTCGAGAGGTGAAGAGTGTGTACGTGTACCTGTGCGTGCGTGTTTAAGTGTTTGTGTATGTGAGTGCGTGTGTGTGTGTGAGTGTGTGTGTGTCCGTTCGGCTCGCAGAGATAAGAACACGGCCGTGGCAAGAAGTCCCTGAATGTCGTAAGAGGCGACTAATGGGTAGGAGTCGAGAGGTGAAGCGTGTATGTGTGTGTATGTGTGTGTGCGAGTGTGTGTGTGTGTGTGTCCGTTTGGCTCGCAGATATAAGAACACGTCCGTAGCAAGAAGGCCCTGACTGTCGTAAGAGGCGACTAATGGATAGGAGTCGAGAGGTGAAGAGTGTGTACGTGTTCCTGTGCGTGCGTGTTTAAGTGTGTGTGTATGTGAGTGTGTGAGTGTGTGTGAGTGTGTGTGTGTGCGGTCGGCTCGCACAGATAAGAACACAGCCGTGGCAAGAAGGCCCTGCCTGTCGTAAGAGGCGAGTAATAAGTAGGAGTCGAGAGGTGAAGAGTGTATGTGTGTGTGTGCGTGTGTGCGTGTGTGCGTGTGTGCGTGTGTGTGTGCGTGTGTGAGTATGTGTGTGTGTTAGTTCGGCTTTCAGAAATAAGAACACGACTGAGGCAAGAAGGCCCTTCCTATCGTAAGGGGCGACTAATAGGTAGGAGTCGAGAGGTAAAGAGTGTATGTTTGTGTGCGTGTGTGCGTGTGTGTGTGCGTGTGTGCGTGTGTGCCTGTGTGCGTGTGTTTGTCACGTGAAGAGTGTATGTGTGTGTGTGTGTGTGCGTGTGTGCTTGCGTGTTTAAGTGTGTGTGTATGTGAGTGTGTAAGTGTGTGTGAGTGTGTGTATGTGCGGTCGGCTCGCAGAGATAAGAACACAGCCGTGGCAAGAAGGCCCTGCCTGTCGTAAGAGGCGAGTAATAAGTAGGAGTCGAGAGGTGAAGAGTGTATGTGTGTGTGTGCGTGTGTGCGTGTGTGTGTGCGTGTGTGAGTATGTGTGTGTGTTAGTTCGGCTTGCAGAAATAAGAACACGACCGAGGCAAGAAGGCCCTGCCTATCGTAAGAGGCGACTAATAGGTAGGAGTCGAGAGGTGAAGAGTGTATGTGTGTGTGCGTGTGCGCGTGTGTGTGTGCGTGTGTGAGTAGGTGTGTGTGTCCGTTCGGCTTGCAGTGATAAGAACACGGCCAAGGCAAGAAGGCCCTGCCTGTCGTAAGAGGCGACTAATAGGTAGGAGTCGAGAGGTGAAGAATGTATGCGTGTGTGCTTGTTTGTGTGTGTGTGAGTGTATGTGTGTGTGCGTGTGTTCGTGCGTGTGTGTGTATGTGTTTGTGAGTGTGTGTGTGTGTGTCCGTTCGGCTCGCAGAGATGAGAATACGTCCGTGGCAAGAAGTCCCTGAATGTCGTAAGAGGCGACTAATGGGTAGGAGTCGAGAGGTGAAGCGTGTATGTGTGTGTATGTGTGTGTGCGAGTGTGTGTGTGTGTGTGTGTCCGTTTGGCTCGCAGATATAAGAACACGTCCGTAGCAAGAAGGCCCTGACTGTCGTAAGAGGCGACTAATGGATAGGAGTCGAGAGGTGAAGAGTGTGTACGTGTTCCTGTGCGTGCGTGTTTAAGTGTGTGTGTATGTGAGTGTGTGAGTGTGTGTGAGTGTGTGTGTGTGCGGTCGGCTCGCACAGATAAGAACACAGCCGTGGCAAGAAGGCCCTGCCTGTCGTAAGAGGCGAGTAATAAGTAGGAGTCGAGAGGTGAAGAGTGTATGTGTGTGTGTGCGTGTGTGCGTGTGTGCGTGTGTGCGTGTGTGTGTGCGTGTGTGAGTATGTGTGTGTGTTAGTTCGGCTTTCAGAAATAAGAACACGACTGAGGCAAGAAGGCCCTTCCTATCGTAAGGGGCGACTAATAGGTAGGAGTCGAGAGGTAAAGAGTGTATGTTTGTGTGCGTGTGTGCGTGTGTGTGTGCGTGTGTGCGTGTGTGCCTGTGTGCGTGTGTTTGTCACGTGAAGAGTGTATGTGTGTGTGTGTGTGTGTGCGTGTGTGCTTGCGTGTTTAAGTGTGTGTGTATGTGAGTGTGTAAGTGTGTGTGAGTGTGTGTATGTGCGGTCGGCTCGCAGAGATAAGAACACAGCCGTGGCAAGAAGGCCCTGCCTGTCGTAAGAGGCGAGTAATAAGTAGGAGTCGAGAGGTGAAGAGTGTATGTGTGTGTGTGCGTGTGTGCGTGTGTGTGTGCGTGTGTGAGTATGTGTGTGTGTTAGTTCGGCTTGCAGAAATAAGAACACGACCGAGGCAAGAAGGCCCTGCCTATCGTAAGAGGCGACTAATAGGTAGGAGTCGAGAGGTGAAGAGTGTATGTGTGTGTGCGTGTGCGCGTGTGTGTGTGCGTGTGTGAGTAGGTGTGTGTGTCCGTTCGGCTTGCAGTGATAAGAACACGGCCAAGGCAAGAAGGCCCTGCCTGTCGTAAGAGGCGACTAATAGGTAGGAGTCGAGAGGTGAAGAATGTATGTGTGTGTGCGTGTGTGCTTGTTTGTGTGTGTGTGAGTGTATGTGTGTGTGCGTGTGTTCGTGCGTGTGTGTGTATGTGTTTGTGAGTGTGTGTGTGTGTATGTGTGTGTGTCCCTTCGGCTCGCATAAGTAAACTGCCGTGGCAAGAAGGCGATGCAAATCGTACGGGGCGACTAATGGGTAGGAGTCGAGAGGTGAAGAGTGGGCGACTAATAGGTAGTAGTCGAGAGGTGAATAGTGTATGTGTGTGGGTGCGTGTGTGCGTGTGTGTGTGCGTGTGTGAGTATGTGTGTGTGTCCGTTCGGCTTGCAGAGATAAGAACACGGCCGAGGCAAGAAGGCCCTGCCTGTCGTGAGAGACGACTAATAGGTAGGAGTCGAGAGGTGAAGAATGTATGTGTGTGTGCGTGTGTGCGTGTTTGTGTGTGCGTGAGTGTATGTGTGTGTGTGCGTGTAACTGGCGTGTGTGCGTGCTTGTCTGTGTGAGTGTGTGTGTGTGTCCGTTCGGCTCGCAGAGATAAGAATGCGTTCGTGGCAAGAAGGCCCTGCCTGTCTTAAGAGGCGACTAATGGATAGAAGTCGAGAGGTGGAGAGTGTGTGCGTGTGCGTGTACGTTTGCGTGGGTGCGTTTGTGCCTGTGTGCGTGTGTTTGTGTGTCCGTGTGTGTGTGTGTCCGGTCGGCTCGCTGAAATGAGAACACAACCGTGGCAAGAAGGCCCTGCCTGTCGAAGAGGCGACTAATGGGTAGGAGTCGAGAGGTGAAGAGGGTATGTGTGCGTGCGTGTGTGCGTGTGTGTGTGTGTGAGTGTGTGTGTACGTATGTGTGTGTCCGTTCGGCTCGCAGAGATTAGAATACGGCCGAGGCAATAAGTCCATGCCTGTCGTAAGAGGCGATTAATGGGTAGGAGTCGAGAGGTGAAGAGTGTATTTGTGTGTGTGTGCGTGTGTGCGTGTGTGTGTGCGTGTGTGTGTGTGAGTGTGTGTGTGTCCGTTCGGCTCGCAGAGATAAGAACACGGCCGTGGCAAGAAGTCCCTGCCTGTCGTAAGAGGCGTCTAATGAATAGGAGTCGAGAGGTGAAGAGTGTATGTGTCTGTGTGTGTGTGCGTGTGTTTGTGCGTGTGTGAGTGTGTGTGTGTATGTCTGTGTGTCCGTTTGGCTTGCAGAGATAAGAATACGGCCGAGGCAAGAAGGCCCTGCCTGTCTTAAGAGGCGACTAATGGATAGGAGTCGAGAGGTGGAGAGTGTGTGCGTGTGCGTGTGCGTGTGCGTGTGCGTGGGTGCGTGTGTGTGTATGCGTGTGTGCGTGCGTGTGTGTGTGAGTGTGTGTGTGAGTGTGTGTGTCTGTTCGGAACACAGAGATAAGAACTCGACTGTGGCAAGTAGTCCCTGCCTGTCGTAAGAGCCGAGTAATAAGTAGGAGTCGAGAGGTGAAGAGTGTATGTGTGTGTTCGTGTGTGCGTGGCACACACGGCCGTGGCAAGAAGTCCCTGAATGTCGTAAGAGGCGACTAATGGGTAGGAGTCGAAAGGTGAAGAGTGTATGTGTGTGTGTGTGCGTGTGTGCGTGTGTTTGTGCGTGTGTGAGTGTGTGTGTGTGCGTGTGTGCGTGCGTGCGTGTGTGTGTGTGTTTGTCCGCTCGGCTTCCAGAGATAGGAATACGGCCGGGGCAAGAAGGCCCTGCCTGTCTTAAGAGGCGGCTAATGGATAGGAGTCGAGAGGTGGAGAGTGTGTGCGTGTGCGTGTGCGTGTGCGTGTGCGTGTGCGTGTGCGTGGGTGCGTGTGTGTGTGCGTGTTTGCGGGCGTGTGTGTGTAAGTGTGTGTGTGTCCGTTCGGCTCGCAGAGATAAGAACACGGCCGTGGCAAGAAGTCCCTGAATGTCGTAAGAGGCGACTAATAGGTAGGAGTCGAGAGGTGGAGACTGTGTGCGCGTACGTGTGCGTGTGCGTGTGTGCGTGTGTGCCTGTGTGTGTGCGTGTGTGAGTAGGTGTGTGTGTCCGTTCGGCTTGCAGTGATAAGAACACGGCCAAGGCAAGAAGGCCCTGCCTGTCGTAAGAGGCGACTAATAGGTAGGAGTCGAGAGGTGGAGACTGTGTGCGCGTTCGTGTGCGTGTGCGTGTGTGCGTGTGTGCCTGTGTGCGTGTGTTTGTGTGTGCGTGTGTGTGTGTGTCCGTTCGACTTGCAGAGATAAGAACACGGCCGTGGCAAGAAGTCCCTGCCGGTCGAAAGAGGAGAATAATGGGTAGTAGTCGAGAGGTGAAGAGTGTATGTGTGTATGTGCGTGTGTGCGTGCGTGTTTAAGTGTGTGTGTATGTGAGTGTGTGAGTGTGTGTGAGTGTGTGTGTGTGCGGTCGGCTCGCAGAGATAAGAACACAGCCGTGGCAAGAAGGCCCTGCCTGTCGTAAGAGGCGAGTAATAAGTAGGAGTCGAGAGGTGAAGAGTGTATGTGTGTGTGTGTGTGTGCGTGTGTGCTTGCGTGTTTAAGTGTGTGTGTATGTGAGTGTGTGAGTGTGTGTGAGTGTGTGTATGTGCGGTCGGCTCGCAGAGATAAGAACACAGCCGTGGCAAGGAGGCCCTGCCTGTCGTAAGAGGCGAGTAATAAGTAGGAGTCGAGAGGTGAAGAGTGTATGTGTGTGTGTGCGTGTGTGCGTGTGTGTGTGCGTGTGTGAGTATGTGTGTGTGTTAGTTCGGCTTGCAGAAATAAGAACACGACCGAGGCAAGAAGGCCCTGCCTATCGTAAGAGGCGACTAATAGGTAGGAGTCGAGAGGTGAAGAGTGTATGTGTGTGTGCGTGTGTGCGTGTGTGTGTGCGTGTGTGAGTAGGTGTGTGTGTCCGTTCGGCTTGCAGTGATAAGAACACGGCCAAGGCAAGAAGGCCCTGCCTGTCGTAAGAGGCGACTAATAGGTAGGAGTCGAGAGGTGAAGAATGTATGTGTGTGTGCGTGTGTGCTTGTTTGTGTGTGTGTGAGTGTATGTGTGTGTGCGTGTGTTCGTGCGTGTGTGTGTATGTGTTTGTGAGTGTGTGTGTGTGTATGTGTGTGTGTCCCTTCGGCTCGCAGAGATAAGTAAACAGCCGTGGGAAGAAGGCGATGCAAATCGTACGGGGCGACTAATGGGTAGGAGTCGAGAGGTGAAGAGTGGGCGACTAATAGGTAGTAGTCGAGAGGTGAAGAGTGTATGTGTGTGGGTGCGTGTGTGTGTGCGTGTGTGAGTATGTGTGTGTGTCCGTTCGGCTTGCAGAGATAAGAACACGGCCGAGGCAAGAAGGCCCTGCCTGTCGTGAGAGACGACTAATAGGTAGGAGTCGAGAGGTGAAGAATGTATGTGTGTGTGCGTGTGTGCGTGTGTGTGCGTGTGTGAGTAGGTGTGTGTGTCCGTTCGGCTTGCAGTGATAAGAACACGGCCAAGGCAAGAAGGCCCTGCCTGTCGTAAGAGGCGACTAATAGGTAGGAGTCGAGAGGTGAAGAATGTATGTGTGTGTGCGTGTGTGCGTGTGTGTGTGCGTGTGTGAGTAGGTGTGTGTGTCCGTTCGGCTCGAAGAGATAAGAACACAGCCGTGGCAAAAAGGATCTGCCTGTCGTAAGAGGCGAGTAATAAGTAGGAGTCGAGAGGTGAAGAGTGTATGTGTGTGTGTGTGTGTGCGTGTGTGCTTGCGTGTTTAAGTGTGTGTGTATGTGAGTGTGTGAGTGTGTGTGAGTGTGTGTATGTGCGGTCGGCTCGCAGAGATAAGAACACAGCCGTGGCAAGAAGGCTCTGCCTGTCGTAAGAGGCGAGTAATAAGTAGGAGTCGAGAGGTGAAGAGTGTATGTGTGTGTGTGCGTGTGTGCGTGTGTGTGTGCGTGTGTGAGTATGTGTGTGTGTTAGTTCGGCTTGCAGAAATAAGAACACGACCGAGGCAAGAAGGCCCTGCCTATCGTAAGAGGCGACTAATAGGTAGGAGTCGAGAGGTGAAGAGTGTATGTGTGTGTGCGTGTGTGCGTGTGTGTGTGCGTGTGTGAGTAGGTGTGTGTGTCCGTTCGGCTTGCAGTGATAAGAACACGGCCAAGGCAAGAAGGCCCTGCCTGTCGTAAGAGGCGACTAATAGGTAGGAGTCGAGAGGTGAAGAATGTATAAGTGTGTGCGTGTGTGCTTGTTTGTGTGTGTGTGAGTGTATGTGTGTGTGCGTGTGTTCGTGCGTGTGTGTGTATGTGTTTGTGAGTGTGTGTGTGTGTATGTGTGTGTGTCCCTTCGGCTCGCAGAGATAAGTAAACAGCCGTGGGAAGAAGGCGATGCAAATCGTACGGGGCGACTAATGGGTAGGAGTCGAGAGGTGAAGAGTGGGCGACTAATAGGTAGTAGTCGAGAGGTGAAGAGTGTATGTGTGTGGGAGCGTGTGTGTGTGCGTGTGTGAGTATGTGTATGTGTCCGTTCGGCTTGCAGAGATAAGAACACGGCCGAGGCAAGAAGGCCCTGCCTGTCGTGAGAGACGACTAATAGGTAGGAGTCGAGAGGTGAAGAATGTATGTGTGTGTGCGTGTGTGCGTGTTTGTGTGTGCGTGAGTGTATGTGTGTGTGTGCGTGTAACTGGCGTGTGTGCGTGCTTGTCTGTGTGAGTGTGTGTGTGTGTCCGTTCGGCTCGCAGAGATAAGAATGCGTTCGTGGCAAGAAGGCCCTGCCTGTCTTAAGAGGCGACTAATGGATAGAAGTCGAGAGGTGGAGAGTGTGTGCGTGTGCGTGTGCGTTTGCGTGGGTGCGTTTGTGCCTGTGTGCGTGTGTTTGTGTGTCCGTGTGTGTGTGTGTCCGGTCGGCTCGCAGAGATTAGAATACGGCCGAGGCAATAAGTCCATGCCTGTCGTAAGAGGCGATTAATGGGTAGGAGTCGAGAGGTGAAGAGTGTATTTGTGTGTGTGTGCGTGTGTGCGTGTGTGTGTGCGTGTGTGTGTGTGAGTGTGTGTGTGTCCGTTCGGCTCGCAGAGATAAGAACACGGCCGTGGCAAGAAGTCCCTGCCTGTCGTAAGAGGCGTCTAATGAATAGGAGTCGAGAGGTGAAGAGTGTATGTGTCTGTGTGTGTGTGCGTGTGTTTGTGCGTGTGTGAGTGTGTGTGTGTATGTCTGTGTGTCTGTTTGGCTTGCAGAGATAAGAATACGGCCGAGGCAAGAAGGCCCTACCTGTCTTAAGGGGCGACTAATGGATAGGAGTCGAGAGGTGGAGAGCGTGTGCGTGTGCGTGTACGTGTGCGTTTGTGCGTGTGTGCCTGTGTGCGTGTGTTTGTCTGTGCGTGTGTGTGTGTCCGTTCGGCTCGCAGAGATGAGAATACGTCCGTGGCAAGAAGGCCCTGCCTGTCGTAAGAGGCGACTAATGGGTAGGAGTCGAGAGGTGAAGAGTGTATTTGTGTGTGTGTGTGCGTGTGTGCGTGTGTGTGTGCGTGTGTGCGTGTGAGTGTGTGTGTGTCCGTTCGTCTCGCAGAGATAAGAACACGGCCGTGGCAAGAAGTCCCTGCCTGTCGTAAGAGGCGTCTAATGAATAGGAGTCGAGAGGTGAAGAGTGTATGTGTCTGTGTGTGTGTGCGTGTGTTTGTGCGTGTGTAAGTGTGTGTGTGTATGTCTGTGTGTCCGTTTGGCTTGCAGAGATAAGAATACGGCCGAGGCAAGAAGGCCCTGCCTGTCTTAAGGGGCGACTAATGGATAGGAGTCGAGAGGTGGAGAGCGTGTGCGTGTGCGTGTACGTGTGCGTGTGTGCGTGTGTGCCTGTGTGCCTGTGTGCGTGTATTTGTCTGTGCGTGTGTGTGTGTCCGTTCGGCTCGCAGAGATGAGAATACGTCCGTGGCAAGAAGGCCCTGCCTGTCTTAAGAGGCGACTAATGGATAGGAATCGAGAGGTGGAGAGTGTGTGCGTGTGGGTGTGCGTGTGCGTGTGTGCGTGTGTGCGTGTGTGTGTGTCCGTTCGGCTTGCAAAGATAAGAATGCGTTCGTGGCAAGAAGGCCCTGCCTGTCTTAAGAGGCGACTAATGGATAGGAGTCGAGAGGTGGAGAGTGTGTGCGTGTGCGTTTGCGTGTGTGCGTTTGTGCCTGTGTGCGTGTGTTTGTGTGTGCGTGTGTGGGTGTGTCCGGTCGGCTCGCTGAAATGAGAACGCGGCCGTGGCAAGAAGGCCCTGCCTGTCGTAAGAGGCAACTAATGGGTAGGAGTCGAGAGGTGAAGAGGGTATGTGAGTGTGTGCGTGTGTGTGTTTGTGCGTGTGTGAGTGTGTGTGTGTATGTCTGTGTGTCCGTTTGGCTTGCAGAGATAAGAATACGGCCGAGGCAAGAAGGCCCTGCCTGTCTTAAGGGGCGACTAATGGATAGGAGTCGAGAGATGGAGAGCGTGTGCGTGTGCGTGTACGTGTGTGTGTGTGCGTGTGTGCCTGTGTGCGTGTGTTTGTCTGTGCGTGTGTGTGTTCGTTCGGCTCGCAGAGATGAGAATACGTCCGTGGCAAGAAGGCCCTGCCTGTCGTAAGAAGCGACTAATGGGTAGGAGTCGAGAGGTGAAGAGTGTATTTGTGTGTGTGTGCGTGTGTGCGTGTGTGTGTGCGTGTGTGCGTGTGAGTGTGTGTGTGTCCGTTCGGCTCGCAGAGATAAGAACACGGCCGTGGCAAGAAGTCCCTGCCTGTCGTAAGAGGCGTCTAATGAATAGGAGTCGAGAGGTGAAGAGTGTATGTGTCTGTGTGTGTGTGCGTGTGTTTGTGCGTGTGTAAGTGTGTGTGTATGTCTGTGTGTCCGTTTGGCTTGCAGAGATAAGAATACGGCCGAGGCAAGAAGGCCCTGCCTGTCTTAAGGGGCGACTAATGGATAGGAGTCGAGAGGTGGAGAGCGTGTGCGTGTGCGTGTACGTGTGCGTGTGTGCGTGTGTGCCTGTGTGCCTGTGTGCGTGTATTTGTCTGTGCGTGTGTGTGTGTCCGTTCGGCTCGCAGAGATGAGAATACGTCCGTGGCAAGAAGGCCCTGCCTGTCTTAAGAGGCGACTAATGGATAGGAATCGAGAGGTGGAGAGTGTGTGCGTGTGGGTGTGCGTGTGCGTGTGTGCGTGTGTGCGTGTGTGTGTGTCCGTTCGGCTTGCAGAGATAAGAATGCGTTCGTGGCAAGAAGGCCCTGCCTGTCTTAAGAGGCGGCTAATGGATAGGAGTCGAGAGGTGGAGAGTGTGTGCGTGTGCGTTTGCGTGTGTGCGTTTGTGCCTGTGTGCGTGTGTTTGTGTGTGCGTGTGTGGGTGTGTCCGGTCGGCTCGCTGAAATGAGAACGCGGCCGTGGCAAGAAGGCCCTGCCTGTCGTAAGAGGCGACTAATGGGTAGGAGTCGAGAGGTGAAGAGGGTATGTGAGTGTGTGCGTGTGTGTGTTTGTGTGTGAGTGTGTGTGTGTCCGTTCGGCTCCCAGAGATAAGAATGCGTTCGTGGCAAAAAGGCCCTGCCTGTCTTAAGAGGCGACTAATGGATAGGAGTCGAGAGGTGGAGAGTGTGTGCGTGTGCGTTTGCGTGTGTGCGTTTGTGCCTGTGTGCGTGTGTTTGTGTGTGGGTGTGTGAGTGTGTGTGAGTGTGTGTGTGCGGTCGGCCCGCAGAGATAAGAACACACCGTGGCAAGTAGGCCCTGCCTGTCTTAAGAGGCGAGTAATAAGTGGGTGTCGAGAGGTGAAGAGTGTATGTGTGTGTGTGCGTGTGTGCGTGTGTGTGTGCGTGTGTGAGTATGTGTGTGTGTTAGTTCGGCTTGCAGAAATAAGTACACGACTGAGGCAAGAAGGCCCTGCCTATCGTAAGAGGCGACTAATAGGTAGGAGTCGAGAGGTGAAGCGTGTATGTGTGTGTATGTGTGTGTGCGAGTGTGTGTGTGTGTGTGTCCGTTTGGCTCGCAGATATAAGAACACGTCCGTAGCAAGAAGGCCCTGACTGTCGTAAGAGGCGACTAATGGATAGGAGTCGAGAGGTGAAGAGTGTGTACGTGTACCTGTGCGTGCGTGTTTAAGTGTTTGTGTATGTGAGTGCGTGTGTGTGTGTGAGTGTGTGTGTGTCCGTTCGGCTCGCAGAGATAAGAACACGGCCGTGGCAAGAAGTCCCTGAATGTCGTAAGAGGCGA
This sequence comes from Diabrotica undecimpunctata, assembly GCF_040954645.1. Taxonomy (NCBI): domain Eukaryota; kingdom Metazoa; phylum Arthropoda; class Insecta; order Coleoptera; family Chrysomelidae; genus Diabrotica; species Diabrotica undecimpunctata. The sequence continues at coordinate 566,364 of NW_027311889.1, read as the reverse complement.
CTAATGGGTAGGAGTCGAGAGGTGAAGCGTGTATGTGTGTGTATGTGTGTGTGCGAGTGTGTGTGTGTGTCTGTGTCCGTTTGGCTCGCAGATATAAGAACACGTCCGTAGCAAGAAGGCCCTGACTGTCGTAAGAGGCGACTAATGGATAGGAGTCGAGAGGTGAAGAGTGTGTACGTGTTCCTGTGCGTGCGTGTTTAAGTGTGTGTGTATGTGAGTGTGTGAGTGTGTGTGAGTGTGTGTGTGTGCGGTCGGCTCGCACAGATAAGAACACAGCCGTGGCAAGAAGGCCCTGCCTGTCGTAAGAGGCGAGTAATAAGTAGGAGTCGAGAGGTGAAGAGTGTATGTGTGTGTGTGCGTGTGTGCGTGTGTGCGTGTGTGCGTGTGTGTGTGCGTGTGTGAGTATGTGTGTGTGTTAGTTCGGCTTTCAGAAATAAGAACACGACTGAGGCAAGAAGGCCCTTCCTATCGTAAGGGGCGACTAATAGGTAGGAGTCGAGAGGTAAAGAGTGTATGTTTGTGTGCGTGTGTGCGTGTGTGTGTGCGTGTGTGCGTGTGTGCCTGTGTGCGTGTGTTTGTCACGTGAAGAGTGTATGTGTGTGTGTGTGTGTGCGTGTGTGCTTGCGTGTTTAAGTGTGTGTGTATGTGAGTGTGTAAGTGTGTGTGAGTGTGTGTATGTGCGGTCGGCTCGCAGAGATAAGAACACAGCCGTGGCAAGAAGGCCCTGCCTGTCGTAAGAGGCGAGTAATAAGTAGGAGTCGAGAGGTGAAGAGTGTATGTTTGTGTGTGCGTGTGTGCGTGTGTGTGTGCGTGTGTGAGTATGTGTGTGTGTTAGTTCGGCTTGCAGAAATAAGAACACGACCGAGGCAAGAAGGCCCTGCCTATCGTAAGAGGCGACTAATAGGTAGGAGTCGAGAGGTGAAGAGTGTATGTGTGTGTGCGTGTGCGCGTGTGTGTGTGCGTGTGTGAGTAGGTGTGTGTGTCCGTTCGGCTTGCAGTGATAAGAACACGGCCAAGGCAAGAAGGCCCTGCCTGTCGTAAGAGGCGACTAATAGGTAGGAGTCGAGAGGTGAAGAATGTATGTGTGTGTGCGTGTGTGCTTGTTTGTGTGTGTGTGAGTGTATGTGTGTGTGCGTGTGTTCGTGCGTGTGTGTGTATGTGTTTGTGAGTGTGTGTGTGTGTATGTGTGTGTGTCCCTTCGGCTCGCAGAGATAAGTAAACAGCCGTGGCAAGAAGGCGATGCAAATCGTACGGGGCGACTAATGGGTAGGAGTCGAGAGGTGAAGAGTGGGCGACTAATAGGTAGTAGTCGAGAGGTGAAGAGTGTATGTGTGTGGGTGCGTGTGTGCGTGTGTGTGTGCGTGTGTGAGTATGTGTGTGTGTCCGTTCGGCTTGCAGAGATAAGAACACGGCCGAGGCAAGAAGGCCCTGCCTGTCGTGAGAGACGACTAATAGGTAGGAGTCGAGAGGTGAAGAATGTATGTGTGTGTGCGTGTGTGCGTGTTTGTGTGTGCGTGAGTGTATGTGTGTGTGTGCGTGTAACTGGCGTGTGTGCGTGCTTGTCTGTGTGAGTGTGTGTGTGTGTCCGTTCGGCTCGCAGAGATAAGAATGCGTTCGTGGCAAGAAGGCCCTGCCTGTCTTAAGAGGCGACTAATGGATAGAAGTCGAGAGGTGGAGAGTGTGTGCGTGTGCGTGTGCGTTTGCGTGGGTGCGTTTGTGCCTGTGTGCGTGTGTTTGTGTGTCCGTGTGTGTGTGTGTCCGGTCGGCTCGCTGAAATGAGAACACAACCGTGGCAAGAAGGCCCTGCCTGTCGAAGAGGCGACTAATGGGTAGGAGTCGAGAGGTGAAGAGGGTATGTGTGCGTGCGTGTGTGCGTGTGTGTGTGTGTGAGTGTGTGTGTACGTATGTGTGTGTCCGTTCGGCTCGCAGAGATTAGAATACGGCCGAGGCAATAAGTCCATGCCTGTCGTAAGAGGCGATTAATGGGTAGGAGTCGAGAGGTGAAGAGTGTATTTGTGTGTGTGTGCGTGTGTGCGTGTGTGTGTGCGTGTGTGTGTGTGAGTGTGTGTGTGTCCGTTCGGCTCGCAGAGATAAGAACACGGCCGTGGCAAGAAGTCCCTGCCTGTCGTAAGAGGCGTCTAATGAATAGGAGTCGAGAGGTGAAGAGTGTATGTGTCTGTGTGTGTGTGCGTGTGTTTGTGCGTGTGTGAGTGTGTGTGTGTGTATGTCTGTGTGTCCGTTTGGCTTGCAGAGATAAGAATACGGCCGAGGCAAGAAGGCCCTGCCTGTCTCAAGGGGCGACTAATGGATAGGAGTCGAGAGGTGGAGAGCGTGTGCGTGTGCGTGTACGTGTGCGTGTGTGCGTGTGTGCCTGTGTGCGTGTGTTTGTCTGTGCGCGTGTGTGTGTCCGTTCGGCTCGCAGAGATGAGAATACGTCCGTGGCAAGAAGGCCCTGCCTGTCGTAAGAGGCGACTAATGGGTAGGAGTCGAGAGGTGAAGAGTGTATTTGTGTGTGTGTGCGTGTGTGCGTGTGTGTGTGCGTGTGTGCGTGTGAGTGTGTGTGTGTCCGTTCGGCTGGCAGAGATAAGAACACGGCCGTGGCAAGAAGTCCCTGCCTGTCGTAAGAGGCGTCTAATGAATAGGAGTCGAGAGGTGAAGAGTGTATGTGTCTGTGTGTGTGTGCGTGTGTTTGTGCGTGTGTAAGTGTGTGTGTGTATGTCTGTGTGTCCGTTTGGCTTGCAGAGATAAGAATACGGCCGAGGCAAGAAGGCCCTGCCTGTCTTAAGGGGCGACTAATGGATAGGAGTCGAGAGGTGGAGAGCGTGTGCGTGTGCGTGTACGTGTGCGTGTGTGCGTGTGTGCCTGTGTGCCTGTGTGCGTGTATTTGTCTGTGCGTGTGTGTGTGTCCGTTCGGCTCGCAGAGATGAGAATACGTCCGTGGCAAGAAGGCCCTGCCTGTCTTAAGAGGCGACTAATGGATAGGAATCGAGAGGTGGAGAGTGTGTGCGTGTGGGTGTGCGTGTGCGTGTGTGCATGTGTGCGTGTGTGTGTGTCCGTTCGGCTTGCAGAGATAAGAATGCGTTCGTGGCAAGAAGGCCCTGCCTGTCTTAAGAGGCGACTAATGGATAGGAGTCGAGAGGTGGAGAGTGTGTGCGTGTGCGTTTGCGTGTGTGCGTTTGTGCCTGTGTGCGTGTGTTTGTGTGTGCGTGTGTGGGTGTGTCCGGTCGGCTCGCTGAAATGAGAACGCGGCCGTGGCAAGAAGGCCCTGCCTGTCGTAAGAGGCGACTAATGGGTAGGAGTCGAGAGGTGAAGAGGGTATGTGAGTGTGTGCGTGTGTGTGTTTGTGCGTGTGTGAGTGTGTGTGTGTATGTCTGTGTGTCCGTTTGGCTTGCAGAGATAAGAATACGGCCGAGGCAAGAAGGCCCTGCCTGTCTTAAGGGGCGACTAATGGATAGGAGTCGAGAGGTGGAGAGCGTGTGCGTGTGCGTGTACGTGTGCGTGTGTGCGTGTGTGCCTGTGTGCGTGTGTTTGTCTGTGCGCGTGTGTGTGTCCGTTCGGCTCGCAGAGATGAGAATACGTCCGTGGCAAGAAGGCCCTGCCTGTCGTAAGAGGCGACTAATGGGTAGGAGTCGAGAGGTGAAGAGTGTATTTGTGTGTGTGTGCGTGTGTGCGTGTGTGTGTGCGTGTGTGCGTGTGAGTGTGTGTGTGTCCGTTCGGCTGGCAGAGATAAGAACACGGCCGTGGCAAGAAGTCCCTGCCTGTCGTAAGAGGCGTCTAATGAATAGGAGTCGAGAGGTGAAGAGTGTATGTGTCTGTGTTTGTGTGCGTGTGTTTGTGCGTGTGTAAGTGTGTGTGTGTATGTCTGTGTGTCCGTTTGGCTTGCAGAGATAAGAATACGGCCGAGGCAAGAAGGCCCTGCCTGTCTTAAGGGGCGACTAATGGATAGGAGTCGAGAGGTGGAGAGCGTGTGCGTGTGCGTGTACGTGTGCGTGTGTGCGTGTGTGCCTGTGTGCCTGTGTGCGTGTATTTGTCTGTGCGTGTGTGTGTGTCCGTTCGGCTCGCAGAGATGAGAATACGTCCGTGGCAAGAAGGCCCTGCCTGTCTTAAGAGGCGACTAATGGATAGGAATCGAGAGGTGGAGAGTGTGTGCGTGTGGGTGTGCGTGTGCGTGTGTGCATGTGTGCGTGTGTGTGTGTCCGTTCGGCTTGCAGAGATAAGAATGCGTTCGTGGCAAGAAGGCCCTGCCTGTCTTAAGAGGCGACTAATGGATAGGAGTCGAGAGGTGGAGAGTGTGTGCGTGTGCGTTTGCGTGTGTGCGTTTGTGCCTGTGTGCGTGTGTTTGTGTGTGCGTGTGTGGGTGTGTCCGGTCGGCTCGCTGAAATGAGAACGCGGCCGTGGCAAGAAGGCCCTGCCTGTCGTAAGAGGCGACTAATGGGTAGGAGTCGAGAGGTGAAGAGGGTATGTGAGTGTGTGCGTGTGTGTGTTTGTGCGTGTGTGAGTGTGTGTGTGTATGTCTGTGTGTCCGTTTGGCTTGCAGAGATAAGAATACGGCCGAGGCAAGAAGGCCCTGCCTGTCTTAAGGGGCGACTAATGGATAGGAGTCGAGAGGTGGAGAGCGTGTGCGTGTGCGTGTACGTGTGCGTGTACGTGTGCGTGTGTGCGTGTGTGCCTGTGTGCGTGTGTTTGTCTGTGCGTGTGTGTGTGTCCGTTCGGCTCGCAGAGATGAGAATACGTCCGTGGCAAGAAGGCCCTGCCTGTCGTAAGAGGCGACTAATGGGTAGGAGTCGAGAGGTGAAGAGTGTATTTGTGTGTGTGTGCGTGTGTGCGTGTGTGTGTGCGTGTGTGCGTGTGAGTGTGTGTGTGTCCGTTCGGCTCGCAGAGATAAGAACACGGCCGTGGCAAGAAGTCCCTGCCTGTCGTAAGGGGCGTCTAATGAATAGGAGTCGAGAGGTGAAGAGTGTATGTGTCTGTGTGTGTGTGCGTGTGTTTGTGCGTGTGTAAGTGTGTGTGTGTATGTCTGTGTGTCCGTTTGGCTTGCAGAGATAAGAATACGGCCGAGGCAAGAAGGCCCTGCCTGTCTTAAGGGGCGACTAATGGATAGGAGTCGAGAGGTGGAGAGCGTGTGCGTGTGCGTGTACGTGTGCGTGTGTGCGTGTGTGCCTGTGTGCCTGTGTGCGTGTATTTGTCTGTGTGTGTGTGTGTGTCCGTTCGGCTCGCAGAGATGAGAATACGTCCGTGGCAGAAGGCCCTGCCTGTCTTAAGAGGCGACTAATGGATAGGAATCGAGAGGTGGAGAGTGTGTGCGTGTGGGTGTGCGTGTGCGTGTGTGCGTGTGTGCGTGTGTGTGTGTCCGTTCGGCTTGCAGAGATAAGAATGCGTTCGTGGCAAGAAGGCCCTGCCTGTCTTAAGAGGCGACTAATGGATAGGAATCGAGAGGTGGAGAGTGTGTGCGTGTGGGTGTGCGTTTGCGTGTGTGCGTTTGTGCCTGTGTGCGTGTGTTTGTGTGTGCGTGTGTGGGTGTGTCCGGTCGGCTCGCTGAAATGAGAACGCGGCCGTGGCAAGAAGGCCCTGCCTGTCGTAAGAGGCGACTAATGGGTAGGAGTTGAGAGGTGAAGAGGGTATGTGAGTGTGTGCGTGTGTGTGTTTGTGTGTGAGTGTGTGTGTGTCCGTTCGGCTCCCAGAGATAAGAATGCGTTCGTGGCAAAAAGGCCCTGCCTGTCTTAAGAGGCGACTAATGGATAGAAGTCGAGAGGTGGAGAGTGTGTGCGTGTGCGTTTGCGTGTGTGCGTTTGTGCCTGTGTGCGTGTGTTTGTGTGTGCGTGTGTGGGTGTGTGAGTGTGTGTGTGCGGTCGGCCCGCACAGATAAGAACACACCGTGGCAAGTAGGCCCTGCCTGTCTTAAGAGGCGAGTAATAAGTGGGAGTCGAGAGGTGAAGAGTGTATGTGTGTGTGTGCGTGTGTGCGTGTGTGTGTGCGTGTGTGAGTATGTGTGTGTGTTAGTTCGGCTTGCAGAAATAAGAACACGACTGAGGCAAGAAGGCCCTGCCTATCGTAAGAGGCGACTAATAGGTAGGAGTCGAGAGGTGAAGCGTGTATGTGTGTGTATGTGTGTGTGCGAGTGTGTGTGTGTGTGTCCGTTTGGCTCGCAGATATAAGAACACGTCCGTAGCAAGAAGGCCCTGACTGTCGTAAGAGGCGACTAATGGATAGGAGTCGAGAGGTGAAGAGTGTGTACGTGTACCTGTGCGTGCGTGTTTAAGTGTTTGTGTATGTGAGTGCGTGTGTGTGTGTGAGTGTGTGTGTGTCCGTTCGGCTCGCAGAGATAAGAACACGGCCGTGGCAAGAAGTCCCTGAATGTCGTAAGAGGCGACTAATGGGTAGGAGTCGAGAGGTGAAGCGTGTATGTGTGTGTATGTGTGTGTGCGAGTGTGTGTGTGTGTGTGTGTGTGTCCGTTTGGCTCGCAGATATAAGAACACGTCCGTAGCAAGAAGGCCCTGACTGTCGTAAGAGGCGACTAATGGATAGGAGTCGAGAGGTGAAGAGTGTGTACGTGTACCTGTGCGTGCGTGTTTAAGTGTGTGTGTATGTGAGTGTGTGAGTGTGTGTGAGTGTGTGTGTGTGCGGTCGGCTCGCACAGATAAGAACACAGCCGTGGCAAGAAGGCCCTACCTGTCGTAAGAGGCGAGTAATAAGTAGGAGTCGAGAGGTGAAGAGTGTATGTGTGTGTGTGCGTGTGACCGTGTGTGCGTGTGTGCGTGTGTGTGTGCGTGTGTGAGTATGTGTGTGTGTTAGTTCGGCTTTCAGAAATAAGAACACGACTGAGGCAAGAAGGCCCTTCCTATCGTAAGGGGCGACTAATAGGTAGGAGTCGAGAGGTAAAGAGTGTATGTTTGTGTGCGTGTGTGCGTGTGTGTGTGCGTGTGTGCGTGTGTGCCTGTGTGCGTGTGTTTGTGTGTGCGTGTGTGTGTGTGTGTCCGTTCGGCTTGCAGAGATAAGAACACGGCCGTGGCAAGAAGTCCCTGCCGGTAGAAAGAGGAGAATAATGGGTAGTAGTCGAGAGGTGAAGAGTGTATGTGTGTGTGTGTGCGTGTGTGAGTGCGTGTTTAAGTGTGTGTGTATGTGAGTGTGTGAGTGTGTGTGAGTGTGTGTGTGTGCGTTCGGCTCGCAGAGATAAGAACACAGCCGTGGCAAGAAGGCCCTGCCTGTCGTAAGAGGCGAGTAATAAGTAGGAGTCGAGAGGTGAAGAGTGTATGTGTGTGTGTGCGTGTGTGCGTGTGTGTGTGCGTGTGTGAGTATGTGTGTGTGTTAGTTCGGCTTGCAGAAATAAGAACACGACCGAGGCAAGAAGGCCCTGCCTATCGTAAGAGGCGACTAATAGGTAGGAGTCGAGAGGTGAAGAGTGTATGTGTGTGTGCGTGTGCGCGTGTGTGTGTGCGTGTGTGAGTAGGTGTGTGTGTCCGTTCGGCTTGCAGTGATAAGAACACGGCCAAGGCAAGAAGGCCCTGCCTGTCGTAAGAGGCGACTAATAGGTAGGAGTCGAGAGGTGAAGAATGTATGTGTGTGTGCGTGTGTGCTTGTTTGTGTGTGTGTGAGTGTATGTGTGTGTGCGTGTGTTCGTGCGTGTGTGTGTATGTGTTTGTGAGTGTGTGTGTGTGTATGTGTGTGTGTCCCTTCGGCTCGCAGAGATAAGTAAACAGCCGTGGCAAGAAGGCGATGCAAATCGTACGGGGCGACTAATGGGTAGGAGTCGAGAGGTGAAGAGTGGGCGACTAATAGGTAGTAGTCGAGAGGTGAAGAGTGTATGTGTGTGGGTGCGTGTGTGCGTGTGTGTGTGCGTGTGTGAGTATGTGTGTGTGTCCGTTCGGCTTGCAGAGATAAGAACACGGCCGAGGCAAGAAGGCCCTGCCTGTCGTGAGAGACGACTAATAGGTAGGAGTCGAGAGGTGAAGAATGTATGTGTGTGTGCGTGTGTGCGTGTTTGTGTGTGCGTGAGTGTATGTGTGTGTGTGCGTGTAACTGGCGTGTGTGCGTGCTTGTCTGTGTGAGTGTGTGTGTGTGTCCGTTCGGCTCGCAGAGATAAGAATGCGTTCTTGGCAAGAAGGCCCTGCCTGTCTTAAGAGGCGACTAATGGATAGAAGTCGAGAGGTGGAGAGTGTGTGCGTGTGCGTGTGCGTTTGCGTGGGTGCGTTTGTGCCTGTGTGCGTGTGTTTGTGTGTCCGTGTGTGTGTGTGTCCGGTCGGCTCGCTGAAATGAGAACACAACCGTGGCAAGAAGTCCCTGCCTGTCGAAGAGGCGACTAATGGGTAGGAGTCGAGAGGTGAAGAGGGTATGTGTGCGTGCGTGTGTGCGTGTGTGTGTGTGAGTGTGTGTGTACGTATGTGTGTGTCCGTTCGGCTCGCAGAGATTAAAATACGGCCGAGGCAATAAGTCCATGCCTGTCGTAAGAGGCGATTAATGGGTAGGAGTCGAGAGGTGAAGAGTGTATTTGTGTGTGTGTGCGTGTGTGCGTGTGTGTGTGCGTGTGTGTGTGTGAGTGTGTGTGTGTCCGTTCGGCTCGCAGAGATAAGAACACGGCCGTGGCAAGAAGTCCCTGCCTGTCGTAAGAGGCGTCTAATGAATAGGAGTCGAGAGGTGAAGAGTGTATGTGTCTGTGTGTGTGTGCGTGTGTTTGTGCGTGTGTGAGTGTGTGTGTGTATGTCTGTGTGTCCGTTTGGCTTGCAGAGATAAGAATACGGCCGAGGCAAGAAGGCCCTGCCTGTCTTAAGGGGCGACTAATGGATAGGAGTCGAGAGGTGGAGAGCGTGTGCGTGTGCGTGTACGTGTGCGTGTGTGCGTGTGTGCCTGTGTGCGTGTGTTTGTCTGTGCGCGTGTGTGTGTCCGTTCGGCTCGCAGAGATGAGAATACGTCCGTGGCAAGAAGGCCCTGCCTGTCGTAAGAGGCGACTAATGGGTAGGAGTCGAGAGGTGAAGAGTGTATTTGTGTGTGTGTGCGTGTGTGCGTGTGTGTGTGCGTGTGTGCGTGTGAGTGTGTGTGTGTCCGTTCGGCTGGCAGAGATAAGAACACGGCCGTGGCAAGAAGTCCCTACCTGTCGTAAGAGGCGTCTAATGAATAGGAGTCGAGAGGTGAAGAGTGTATGTGTCTGTGTGTGTGTGCGTGTGTTTGTGCGTGTGTAAGTGTGTGTGTGTATGTCTGTGTGTCCGTTTGGCTTGCAGAGATAAGAATACGGCCGAGGCAAGAAGGCCCTGCCTGTCTTAAGGGGCGACTAATGGATAGGAGTCGAGAGGTGGAGAGCGTGTGCGTGTGCGTGTACGTGTGCGTGTGTGCGTGTGTGCCTGTGTGCCTGTGTGCGTGTATTTGTCTGTGCGTGTGTGTGTGTCCGTTCGGCTCGCAGAGATGAGAATACGTCCGTGGCAAGAAGGCCCTGCCTGTCTTAAGAGGCGACTAATGGATAGGAATCCAGAGGTGGAGAGTGTGTGCGTGTGGGTGTGCGTGTGCGTGTGTGCGTGTGTGCGTGTGTGTGTGTCCGTTCGGCTTGCAGAGATAAGAATGCGTTCGTGGCAAGAAGGCCCTGCCTGTCTTAAGAGGCGACTAATGGATAGGAGTCGAGAGGTGGAGAGTGTGTGCGTGTGCGTTTGCGTGTGTGCGTTTGTGCCTGTGTGCGTGTGTTTGTGTGTTTGTGTGTGGGTGTGTCCGGTCGGCTCGCTGAAATGAGAACGCGGCCGTGGCAAGAATGCCCTGCCTGTCGTAAGAGGCGACTAATGGGTAGGAGTCGAGAGGTGAAGAGGGTATGTGAGTGTGTGCGTGTGTGTGTTTGTGCGTGTGTGAGTGTGTGTGTGTATGTCTGTGTGTCCGTTTGGCTTGCAGAGATAAGAATACGGCCGAGGCAAGAAGGCCCTGCCTGTCTTAAGGGGCGACTAATGGATAGGAGTCGAGAGGTGGAGAGCGTGTGCGTGTGCGTGTGCGTGTACGTGTGCGTGTACGTGTGCGTGTGTGCGTGTGTGCGTGTGTGCCTGTGTGCGTGTGTTTGTCTGTGCGTGTGTGTGTGTCCGTTCGGCTCGCAGAGATGAGAATACGTCCGTGGCAAGAAGGCCCTGCCTGTCGTAAGAGGCGACTAATGGGTAGGAGTCGAGAGGTGAAGAGTGTATTTGTGTGTGTGTGCGTGTGTGGGTGTGAGTGTGTGTGTCCGTTCGGCTCGCAGAGATAAGAACACGGCCGTGGCAAGAAGTCCCTGCCTGTCGTAAGAGGCGTCTAATGAATAGGAGTCGAGAGGTGAAGAGTGTATGTGTCTGTGTGTGTGTGCGTGTGTTTGTGCGTGTGTAAGTGTGTGTGTGTATGTCTGTGTGTCCGTTTGGCTTGCAGAGATAAGAATACGGCCGAGGCAAGAAGGCCCTGCCTGTCTTAAGGGGCGACTAATGGATAGGAGTCGAGAGGTGGAGAGCGTGTGCGTGTGCGTGTACGTGTGCGTGTGTGCGTGTGTGCCTGTGTGCCTGTGTGCGTGTATTTGTCTGTGTGTGTGTGTGTGTCCGTTCGGCTCGCAGAGATGAGAATACGTCCGTGGCAGAAGGCCCTGCCTGTCTTAAGAGGCGACTAATGGATAGGAATCGAGAGGTGGAGAGTGTGTGCGTGTGGGTGTGCGTGTGCGTGTGTGCGTGTGTGCGTGTGTGTGTGTCCGTTCGGCTTGCAGAGATAAGAATGCGTTCGTGGCAAGAAGGCCCTGCCTGTCTTAAGAGGCGACTAATGGATAGGAGTCGAGAGGTGGAGAGTGTGTGCGTGTGCGTTTGCGTGTGTGCGTTTGTGCCTGTGTGCGTGTGTTTGTGTGTGCGTGTGTGGGTGTGTCCGGTCGGCTCGCTGAAATGAGAACGCGGCCGTGGCAAGAAGGCCCTGCCTGTCGTAAGAGGCGACTAATGGGTAGGAGTTGAGAGGTGAAGAGGGTATGTGAGTGTGTGCGTGTGTGTGTTTGTGTGTGAGTGTGTGTGTGTCCGTTCGGCTCCCAGAGATAAGAATGCGTTCGTGGCAAAAAGGCCCTGCCTGTCTTAAGAGGCGACTAATGGATAGGAGTCGAGAGGTGGAGAGTGTGTGCGTGTGCGTTTGCGTGTGTGCGTTTGTGCCTGTGTGCGTGTGTTTGTGTGTGCGTGTGTGGGTGTGTGAGTGTGTGTGAGTGTGTGTGTGCGGTCGGCCCGCAGACATAAGAACACACCGTGGCAAGTAGGCCCTGCCTGTCTTAAGAGGCGAGTAATAAGTGGGAGTCGAGAGGTGAAGAGTGTATGTGTGTGTGTGCGTGTGTGCGTGTGTGTGTGCGTGTGTGAGTATGTGTGTGTGTTAGTTCGACTTGCAGAAATAAGAACACGACTGAGGCAAGAAGGCCCTGCCTATCGTAAGAGGCGACTAATAGGTAGGAGTCGAGAGGTGAAGCGTGTATGTGTGTGTATGTGTGTGTGCGAGTGTGTGTGTGTGTGTGTGTCCGTTTGGCTCGCAGATATAAGAACACGTCCGTAGCAAGAAGGCCCTGACTGTCGTAAGAGGCGACTAATGGATAGGAGTCGAGAGGTGAAGAGTGTGTACGTGTACCTGTGCGTGCGTGTTTAAGTGTTTGTGTATGTGAGTGCGTGTGTGTGTGTGAGTGTGTGTGTGTCCGTTCGGCTCGCAGAGATAAGAACACGGCCGTGGCAAGAAGTCCCTGAATGTCGTAAGAGGCGACTAATGGGTAGGAGTCGAGAGGTGAAGCGTGTATGTGTGTGTATGTGTGTGTGCGAGTGTGTGTGTGTGTGTGTGTCCGTTTGGCTCGCAGATATAAGAACACGTCCGTAGCAAGAAGGCCCTGCCTGTCGTAAGAGGCGAGTAATAAGTAGGAGTCGAGAGGTGAAGAGTGTATGTGTGTGTGTGCGTGTGACCGTGTGTGCGTGTGTGCGTGTGTGTGTGCGTGTGTGAGTATGTGTGTGTGTTATTTCGGCTTTCAGAAATAAGAACACGACTGAGGCAAGAAGGCCCTTCCTATCGTAAGGGGCGACTAATAGGTAGGAGTCGAGAGGTAAAGAGTGTATGTTTGTGTGCGTGTGTGCGTGTGTGTGTGCGTGTGTGCGTGTGTGCCTGTGTGCGTGTGTTTGTGTGTGCGTGTGTGTGTGTGTGTATGTTCGGCTTGCAGAGATAAGAACACGGCCGTGGCAAGAAGTCCCTGCCGGTAGAAAGAGGAGAATAATGGGTAGTAGTCGAGAGGTGAAGAGTGTATGTGTGTGTGTGTGCGTGTGTGCGTGCGTGTTTAAGTGTGTGTGTATGTGAGTGTGTGAGTGTGTGTGAGTGTGTGTGTGTGCGTTCGGCTCGCAGAGATAAGAACACAGCCGTGGCAAGAAGGCCCTGCCTGTCGTAAGAGGCGAGTAATAAGTAGGAGTCGAGAGGTGAAGAATGTATGTGTGTGTGCGTGTGTGCTTGTTTGTGTGTGTGTGAGTGTATGTGTGTGTGCGTGTGTGCGTGCGTGTGTGTGTATGTGTTTGTGAGTGTGTGTGTGTGTATGTGTGTGTGTCCCTTCGGCTCGCAGAGATAAGTAAACAGCCGTGGCAAGAAGGCGATGCAAATCGTACGGGGCGACTAATGGGTAGGAGTCGAGAGGTGAAGAGTGGGCGACTAATAGGTAGTAGTCGAGAGGTGAAGAGTGTATGTGTGTGGGTGCGTGTGTGCGTGTGTGTGTGCGTGTGTGAGTATGTGTGTGTGTGTCCGTTCGGCTTGCAGAGATAAGAACACGGCCGAGGCAAGAAGGCCCTGCCTGTCGTGAGAGACGACTAATAGGTAGGAGTCGAGAGGAGAAGAATGTATGTGTGTGTGCGTGTGTGCGTGTTTGTGTGTGCGTGAGTGTATGTGTGTGTGCGTGTAACTGGCGTGTGTGCGTGCTTGTCTGTGTGAGTGTGTGTGTGTGTCCGTTCGGCTCGCAGAGATAAGAATGCGTTCGTGGCAAGAAGGCCCTGCCTGTCTTAAGAGGCGACTAATGGATAGAAGTCGAGAGGTGGAGAGTGTGTGCGTGTGCGTGTGCGTTTGCGTGGGTGCGTTTGTGCCTGTGTGCGTGTGTTTGTGTGTCCGTGTGTGTGTGTGTCCGGTCGGCTCGCTGAAATGAGAACACAACCGTGGCAAGAAGGCCCTGCCTGTCGAAGAGGCGACTAATGGGTAGGAGTCGAGAGGTGAAGAGGGTATGTGTGCGTGCGTGTGTGCGTGTGTGTGTGTGTGAGTGTGTGTGTACGTATGTGTGTGTCCGTTCGGCTCGCAGAGATTAGAATACGGCCGAGGCAATAAGTCCATGCCTGTCGTAAGAGGCGATTAATGGGTAGGAGTCGAGAGGTGAAGAGTGTATTTGTGTGTGTGTGTGTGCTTGTTTGTGTGTGTGTGAGTGTATGTGTGTGTGCGTGTGTTCGTGCGTGTGTGTGTGTATGTGTTTGTGAGTGTGTGTGTGTGTATGTGTGTGTGTCCCTTCGGCTCGCAGAGATAAGTAAACAGCCGTGGCAAGAAGGCGATGCAAATCGTACGGGGCGACTAATGGGTAGGAGTCGAGAGGTGAAGAGTGGGCGACTAATAGGTAGTAGTCGAGAGGTGAAGAGTGTATGTGTCTGTGTGTGTGTGTGTGCGTGTGTTTGTGCGTGTGTGAGTGTGTGTGTGTATGTCTGTGTGTCCGTTTGGCTTGCAGAGATAAGAATACGGCCGAGGCAAGAAGGCCCTGCCTGTGTTAAGGGGCGACTAATGGATAGGAGTCGAGAGGTGGAGAGCGTGTGCGTGTGCGTGTACGTGTGCGTGTGTGCGTGTGTGCCTGTGTGCGTGTGTTTGTCTGTGCGTGTGTGTGTGTCCGTTCGGCTCGCAGAGATGAGAATACGTCCGTGGCAAGAAGGCCCTGCCTGTCTTAAGAGGCGACTAATGGATAGGAATCGAGAGGTGGAGAGTGTGTGCATGTGGGTGTGCGTGTGCGTGTGTGCGTGTGTGCGTGTGTGTGTGTCCGTTCGGCTTGCAGAGATAAGAATGCGTTCGTGGCAAGAAGGCCCTGCCTGTCTTAAGAGGCGACTAATGGATAGGAGTCGAGAGGTGGAGAGTGTGTGCGTGTGCGTTTGCGTGTGTGCGTTTGTGCCTGTGTGCGTGTGTTTGTGTGTGCGTGTGTGGGTGTGTCCGGTCGGCTCGCTGAAATGAGAACACGGCCGTGGCAAGAAGGCCCTGCCTGTCGTAAGAGGCGACTAATGGGTAGCAGTCGAGAGGTGAAGAGTGTATTTGTGTGTGTGTGCGTGTGTGCGTGTGTGTGTGCGTGTGTGCGTGTGAGTGTGTGTGTGTCCGTTGGGCTCGCAGAGATAAGAACACGGCCGTGGGAAGAAGTCCCTGCCTGTCGTAAGAGGCGTCTAATGAATAGGAGTCGAGAGGTGAAGAGTGTATGTGTCTGTGTGTGTGTGCGTGTGTTTGTGCGTGTGTAAGTGTGTGTGTGTATGTCTGTGTGTCCGTTTGGCTTGCAGAGATAAGAATACGGCCGAGGCAAGAAGGCCCTGCCTGTCTTAAGGGGCGACTAATGGATAGGAGTCGAGAGGTGGAGAGCGTGTGCGTGTGCGTGTACGTGTGCGTGTGTGCGTGTATGCCTGTGTGCGTGTATTTGTCTGTGCGTGTGTGTGTGTCCGTTCGACTCGCAGAGATGAGAATACGTCCGTGGCAAGAAGGCCCTGCCTGTCTTAAGAGGCGACTAATGGATAGGAATCGAGAGGTGGAGAGTGTGTGCGTGTGGGTGTGCGTGTGTGTCCGTTCGGCTTGCAGAAATAAGAATGCGTTCGTGGCAAGAAGGCCCTGCCTGTCTTAAAAGGCGACTAATGGATAGGAGTCGAGAGGTGGAGAGTGTGTGCGTGTGCGTTTGCGTGTGTGCGTTTGTGCCTGTGTGCGTGTGTTTGTGTGTGCGTGTGTGGGTGTGTCCGGTCGGCTCGCTGAAATGAGAACGCGGCCGTGGCAAGAAGGCCCTGCCTGTCGTAAGAGGCGACTAATGGGTAGGAGTCGAGAGGTGAAGAGGGTATGTGAGTGTGTGCGTGTGTGTGTTTGTGTGTGAGTGTGTGTGTGTCCGTTCGGCTCCCAGAGATAAAAATGCGTTCGTGGCAAAAAGGCCCTGCCTGTCTTAAGAGGCGACTAATGGATAGGAGTCGAGAGGTGGAGAGTGTGTGCGTGTGCGTTTGCGTGTGTGCGTTTGTGCCTGTGTGCGTGTGTTTGTGTGGGCGTGTGTGGGTGTGTGAGTGTGTGTGAGTGTGTGTGTGCGGTCGGCCCGCAGAGATAAGAACACACCGTGGCAAGTAGGCCCTGCCTGTCGTAAGAGGCGAGTAATAAGTGGGAGTCGAGAGGTGAAGAGTGTATGTGTGTGTGTGCGTGTGTGCGTGTGTGTGTGCGTGTGTGAGTATGTGTGTGTGTTAGTTCGGCTTGCAGAAATAAGAACACGACTGAGGCAAGAAGGCCCTGCCTATCGTAAGAGGCGACTAATAGGTAGGAGTCGAGAGGTGAAGAGTGTATATTTGGGTGCGTGTGTGCGTGTGTGTGTGCGTGTGTGAGTATGTGTGTGTGTCCCTTCGGCTCGCAGAGATAAGAAAACAGCCGTGGCAAGAAAGCGATGCAAATCGTACGGGGCGACTAATGGATAGGAGTCGAGAGGCGAAGAGTGGGCGACTAATAAGCAGGAGTCGAGAGGTGAAAAGTGTATGTGTGTGTGCGTGTGTGCGTGTGTGTGTGCGTGTGTGAGTATGTGTGTGTGTTAGTTCGGCTTGCAGAAAAAAGAACACGACCGAGGCAAGAAGGCCCTGCCTATCGTAAGAGGCAACTAATAGGTAGGAGTCGAGAGGTGAAGAATGTATGTGTGTGTGCGTGTGTGCTTGTTTGTGTGTGTGTGAGTGTATGTGTGTGTGCGTGTGTGCGTGCGTGTGTGTGTATGTGTTTGTGAGTGTGTGTGTGTGTTTGTGAGTGTGTGTGTGTGTATGTGTGTGTGTCCCTTCGGCTCGCAGAGATAAGTAAACAGCCGTGGCAAGAAGGCGATGCAAATCGTACGGGGCGACTAATGGTTAGGAGTCGAGAGGTGAAGAGTGGGCGACTAATAGGTAGGAGTCGAGAGGTGAAGAGTGTATGTGTGTGGGTGCGTGTGTGCGTGTGTGTGTGCGTGTGTGAGTATGTGTGTGTGTCCGTTCGGCTTGCAGAGATAAGAACACGGCCGAGGCAAGAAGGCCCTGCCTGTCGTGAGAGACGACTAATAGGTAGGAGTCGAGAGGTGAAGAATGTATGTGTGTGTGCGTGTGTGCGTGTTTGTGTGTGCGTGAGTGTATGTGTGTGTGCGTGTAAGTGGCGTGTGTGCGTGCTTGTCTGTGTGAGTGTGTGTGTGTGTCCGTTTGGCTCGCAGAGATAAGAATGCGTTCGTGGCAAGAATGCCCTGCCTGTCTTAAGAGGCGACTAATGGATAGAAGTCGAGAGGTGGAGAGTGTGTGCGTGTGCGTGTGCGTTTGCGTGGGTGCCTTTGTGCCTGTGTGCGTGTGTTTGTGTGTCCGTGTGTGTGTGTGTCCGGTCGGCTCGCTGAAATGAGAACATAACCGTGGCAAGAAGGCCCTGCCTGTCGTAAGAGGCGACTAATGGGTAGGAGTCGAGAGGTGAAGAGGGTATGTGTGTGTGCGTGTGTGCGTGTTTGTGTGTGCGTGAGTGTATGTGTGTGTGCGTGTAAGTGGCGTGTGTGCGTGCTTGTCTGTGTGAGTGTGTGTCTGTGTCCGTTCGGCTCGCAGAGATAAGAACACGGCCGTGGCAAGAAGTCCCTGCCTGTCGTAAGAGGCGTCTAATGAATAGGTGTTGAGAGGTGAAGAGTGTATGTGTCTGTGTGTGTGTGTGTGTGCGTGTGTTTGTGCGTGTGTGAGTGTGTGTGTGTATGTCTGTGTGTCCGTTTGGCTTGCAGAGATAAGAATACGGCCGAGGCAAGAAGGCCCTGCCTGTCTTAAGGGGCGACTAATGGATAGGAGTCGAGAGGTGGAGAGCGTGTGCGTGTGCGTGTACGTGTGCGTGTGCGCGTGTGTGCCTGTGTGCGTGTGTTTGTCTGTGCGTGTGTGTGTGTCCGTTCGGCTCGCAGAGATGAGAATACGTCCGTGGCAAGAAGGCCCTGCCTGTCTTAAGAGCCGACTAATGGATAGGAATCGAGAGGTGGAGAGTGTGTGCGTGTGGGTGTGCGTGTGCGTGTGTGCGTGTGTGCGTGTGTGCGTGTGTGCGTGTGTGTGTGTCCGTTCGGCTTGCAGAGATAAGAATGCGTTCGTGGCAAGAAGGCCCTGCCTGTCTTAAGAGGCGACTAATGGATAGGAGTCGAGAGGTGGAGAGTGTGTGCGTGTGCGTTTGCGTGTGTGCGTTTGTGCCTGTGTGCGTGTGTTTGTGTGTGCGTGTGTGGGTGTGTCCGGTCGGCTCGCTGAAATGAGAACACGGCCGTGGCAAGAAGGCCCTGCCTGTCGTAAGAGGCGACTAATGGGTAGGAGTGGAGAGGTGAAGAGGGTATGTGAGTGTGTGCGTGTGTGTGTTTGTGTGTGAGTGTGTGTGTGTGTCCGTTCGGCTCGCAGAGATAAGAATGCGTTCGTGGCAAGAAGGCCCTGCCTGTCTTAAGAGGCGACTAATGGATAGGAGTCGAGAGGTGGAGAGTGTGTGCGTGTGCGTTTGCGTGTGTGCGTTTGTGCCTGTGTGCGTGTGTTTGTGTGTGCGTGTGTGGGTGTGTCCGGTCGGCTCGCTGAAATGAGAACACGGCCGTGGCAAGAGGTCCCTGCCTGTCGTAAGAGGAGAATAATGGGTAGAAGTCGAGAGGTGAATAGTGTATGTGTGCTTGCGTGTGTGTGTTTGTGTGTGAGTGTGTGTGTGTCCGTTCGGCTCGCAGAGATAAGAATGCGTTCGTGGCAAGAAGGCCCTGCCTGTCTTAAGAGGCTACTAATGGATAGGAGTCG
Organism: Diabrotica undecimpunctata; assembly: GCF_040954645.1. Taxonomy (NCBI): domain Eukaryota; kingdom Metazoa; phylum Arthropoda; class Insecta; order Coleoptera; family Chrysomelidae; genus Diabrotica; species Diabrotica undecimpunctata. Next base: position 548,430 of record NW_027311889.1, on the reverse strand, counting down.
AGAGGTGGAGAGTGTGTGCGTGTGCGTTTGCGTGTGTGCGTTTGTGCCTGTGTGCGTGTGTTTGTGTGTGCGTGTGTGGGTGTGTGAGTGTGTGTAAGTGTGTGTGTGCGGTCGGCCCCAGAGATAAGAACACAGCCGTGGCAAGAAGGCCCTGCCTGTCGTAAGAGGCGAGTAATAAGTAGAAGTCGAGAGGTGAAGAGTGTATGTGTGTGTGTGCGTGTGTGCGTGTGTGTGTGCGTGTGTGAGTATGTGTGTGTGTTAGTTCGGCTTGCAGAGATAAAAACACGACCGAGGCAAGAAGGCCCTGCCTATCGTAAGAGGCGACTAATAGGTAGGAGTCGAGAGGTGAAGAGTGTATGTTTGTGTGCGTGTGTGCGTGTGTGTGTGCGTGTGTGAGTATGTGTGTGTGTCCGTTCGGCTTGCAGTGATAAGAACACGGCCAAGGCAAGAAGGCCCTGCCTATCGTAAGAGGCGACTAATAGGTAGGAGTCGAGAGGTGAAGAATGTATGTGTGTGTGCGTGTGTGCGTGTTTGTGTGTGTGTGAGTGTACGTGTGTGTGCGTGTGTGCGTGCGTGTGTGTGTTTGTTTGTGAGTGTGTGTGTGTACGTGTGTGTGTCCCTTCGGCTTGCAGAAATAAGAAAACAGCCGTGGCAAGAAGGCGATGCAAATCGTACGGGGCGACTAATGGGTAGGAGTCGAGAGGTGAAGAGTGGGCGACTAATAAGTAGGAGTCGAGAGGTGAAGAGTGTATGTGTGTGGGTGCGTGTGTGCGTGTGTGTGTGCGTGTGTGAGTATGTGTGTGTGTCCGTTCGGCTTGCAGAGATAAGAACACGGCCAAGGCAAGAAGGCCCTGCCTGTCGTGAGAGACGACTAATAGGTAGGAGTCGAGAGGTGAAGAATGTATGTGTGTGTGCGTATGTGCGTGTTTGTGTGTGTGTGAGTGTATGTGTGTGTGCGTGTGTGCGTGCGTGTGTGCGTGTGTGTGTGTGAGTGTGTGAGTGTGTGTGTATGTGTGTGTCCGTTCGGCTTGCAGAGATAAGAACACGGCCGTGGCAAGAAGTCCCTGCCTGTCGTAAGAGGAGAATAATGGGTAGGAGTTGAGAGGTGAAGAGTGTATGTGTGTGTGTGTGTGTGTGTGCGTACGTGTGTGAGAGTGTGTGTTAATGTGTGTGTGTGTCCGGTCGGCTCACAGAGATGAGAATACGTCCGTGGCAAGAAGGCCCTGCCTGTCTTAAGAGGCGACTAATGGATAGGAATCGAGAGGTGGAGAGTGTGTGCGTGTGGGTGTGCGTGTGCGTGTGTGCGTGTGTGCGTGTGTGTGTGTCCGTTCGGCTTGCAGAAATAAGAATGCGTTCGTGGCAAGAAGGCCCTGCCTGTCTTAAGAGGCGACTAATGGATAGGAGTCGAGAGGTGGAGAGTGTGTGCGTGTGCGTTTGCGTGTGTGCGTTTGTGCCTGTGTGCGTGTGTTTGTGTGTGCGTGTGTGGGTGTGTCCGGTCGGCTCGCTGAAATGAGAACACGGCCGTGGCAAGAAGGCCCTGCCTGTCGTAAGAGGCGACTAATGGGTAGGAGTCGAGAGGAGAAGAGTGTATTTGTGTGTGTGTGCGTGTGTGCGTGTGTGTGTGCGTGTGTGCGTGTGAGTGTGTGTGTGTCCGTTCGGCTCGCAGAGATAAGAACACGGCCGTGGCAAGAAGTCCCTGCCTGTCGTAAGAGGCGTCTAATGAATAGGAGTCGAGAGGTGAAGAGTGTATGTGTCTGTGTGTGTGTGCGTGTGTTTGTGCGTGTGTAAGTGTGTGTGTGTATGTCTGTGTGTCCGTTTGGCTTGCAGAGATAAGAATACGGCCGAGGCAAGAAGGCCCTGCCTGTCTTAAGAGGTGACTAATGGGTAGGAGTCGAGAGGTGAAGAGGGTATGTGAGTGTGTGCGTGTGTGTGTTTGTGTGTGAGTGTGTGTGTGTGTCCGTTCGGCTCGCAGAGATAAGAATGCGTTCGTGGCAAGAAGGCCCTGCCTGTCTTAAGAGGCGACTAATGGATAGGAGTCGAGAGGTGGAGAGTGTGTGCGTGTGCGTTTGCGTGTGTGCGTTTGTGCCTGTGTGCGTGTGTTTGTGTGTGCGTGTGTCCGGTCGGCTCGCTGAAATGAGAACACGGCCGTGGCAAGAGGTCCCTGCCTGTCGTAAGAGGAGAATAATGGGTAGAAGTCGAGAGGTGAATAGTGTATGTGTGCTTGCGTGTGTGTGTTTGTGTGTGAGTGTGTGTGTGTGTCCGTTCGGCTCGCAGAGATAAGAATGCGTTCGTGGCAAGAAGGCCCTGCCTGTCTTAAGAGGCTACTAATGGATAGGAGTCGAGAGGTGGAGAGTGTGTGCGTGTGCGTTTGCGTGTGTGCGTTTGTGCCTGTGTGCGTGTGTTTGTGTGTGCGTGTGTGGGTGTGTGAGTGTGTGTGAGTGTGTGTGTGCGGTCGGCCCCAGAGATAAGAAAACAGCCGTGGCAAGAAGGCCCTGCCTGTCGTAAGAGGCGAGTAATAAGTAGAAGTCGAGAGGTGAAGAGTGTATGTGTGTGTGTGCGTGTGTGCGTGTGTGTGTGCGTGTGTGAGTATGTGTGTGTGTTAGTTCGGCTTGCAGAAATAAGAACACGACTGAGGCAAGAAGGCCCTGCCTATCGTAAGAGGCGACTAATAGGTAGGAGTCGAGAGGTGAAGAGTGTATGTTTGGGTGCGTGTGTGCGTGTGTGTGTGCGTGTGTGAGTATGTGTGTGTGTCCCTTCGGCTCGCAGAGATAAGAAAACAGCCGTGGCAAGAAAGCGATGCAAATTGTACGGGGCGACTAATGGATAGGAGTCGAGAGGCGAAGAGTGGGCGACTAATAAGTAGGAGTCGAGAGGTGAAAAGTGTATGTGTGTGTGCGTGTGTGCGTGTGTGTGTGCGTGTGTGAGTATGTGTGTGTGTTAGTTCGGCTTGCAGAGATAAAAACACGACCGAGGCAAGAAGGCCCTGCCTATCGTAAGAGGCGACTAATAGGTAGGAGTCGAGAGGTGAAGAGTGTATGTTTGTGTGCGTGTGTGCGTGTGTGTGTGCGTGTGTGAGTATGTGTGTGTGTCCGTTCGGCTCGCAGAGGTAAGAACACAGCCGTGGCAAGAAGGCCCTGCCTGTCGTAAGAGGCGAGTAATAAGTAGGAGTCGAGAGGTGAAGAGTGTATGTGTGTGTGTGCGTGTGTGCGTGTGTGTGTGCGTGTGTGAGTATGTGTGTGTGTTAGTTCGGCTTGCAGAAATAAGAACACGACCGAGGCAAGAAATCCCTGCCTATCGTAAGAGGCGACTAATGGGTAGGAGTCGAGAGGTGAAGAGTGTATGTTTGTGTGCGTGTGTGCGTGTGTGTGTGCGTGTGTGAGTATGTGTGTGTGTCCGTTCGGCTTGCAGTGATAAGAACACGGCCAAGGCAAGAAGGCCCTGCCTATCGTAAGAGGCGACTAATAGGTAGGAGTCGAGAGGTGAAGAATGTATGTGTGTGTGCGTGTGTGCGTGTTTGTGTGTGTGTGAGTGTACGTGTGTGTGCGTGTGTGCGTGCGTGTGTGTGTGTGTTTGTGAGTGTGTGTGTGTACGTGTGTGTGTCCCTTCGGCTTGCAGAAATAAGAAAACAGCCGTGGCAAGAAGGCGATGCAAATCGTACGGGGCGACTAATGGGTAGGAGTCGAGAGGTGAAGAGTGGGCGACTAATAAGTAGGAGTCGAGAGGTGAAGAGTGTATGTGTGTGGGTGCGTGTGTGCGTGTGTGTGTGCGTGTGTGAGTATGTGTGTGTGTCCGTTCGGCTTGCAGAGATAAGAACACGGCCAAGGCAAGAAGGCCCTGCCTGTCGTGAGAGACGACTAATAGGTAGGAGTCGAGAGGTGAAGAATGTATGTGTGTGTACGTATGTGCGTGTTTGTGTGTGTGTGAGTGTATGTGTGTGTGCGTGTGTGCGTGCGTGTGTGCGTGTGTGTGTGTGAGTGTGTGAGTGTGTGTGTATGTGTGTGTCCGTTCGGCTTGCAGAGATAAGAACACGGCCGTGGCAAGAAGTCCCTGCCTGTCGTAAGAGGAGAATAATGGGTAGGAGTTGAGAGGTGAAGAGTGTATGTGTGTGTGTGTGTGTGTGTGTGTGTGCGTACGTGTGTGAGAGTGTGTGTGAATGTGTGTGCGTGTCCGGTCGGCTCACAGAGATGAGAACACGGCCGTGGCAAGAAGGCTCTGCCTGTCGTAAGAGGCGACTAATGGGTAGGAGTCGAGAGGTGGAGAGTGTGTGCGTGTGCGTGTGCGTGTGCGTGTGTGTATGTGCGTCTGTGTGTGTATCCGTTCGGCTTGCAGAGATAAGAACACGGCCGTAGCAAGAAGTCCCTGCCTGTCGTAAGAGGAGAATAATGGGTAGGAGTCGAGAGGTGAAGAGTGTATGTGTGTGTGTGTGTGTGTGTGTGTGCGTACGTGTGTGAGAGCGTGTGTGAATGTGTGTGTGTGTCCGGTCGGCTCACAGAGATGAGAACACGGCCGTGGCAAGAAGGCTCTGCCTGTCGTAAGAGGCGACTAATGGGTAGGAGTCGAGAGGTGGAGAGTGTGTGCGTGTGCGTGTGCGTGTGCGTGTGTGTGTGTGCGTCTGTGTGTGTATCCGTTCGGCTTGCAGAGATAAGAACACGGCCGTAGCAAGAAGTCCCTGCCTGTCGTAAGAGGAGAATAATGGGTAGGTGTCGAGAGGTGAAGAGTGTATGTGTGTGTGTGTGCGTGTGTTCGTACGTGTGTGAGTGTGTGTGTGAATGTGTGTGTGTCAGGGTGTGTGTGTCCGTGCCGCTCGCAGAGATTAGAATACGGCCGAGGCAATAAGTCCATGCCTGTCGTAAGATGCGACTAATGGGTAGGAGTCGAGAGGTGAAGAGTGTATTTGTGTGTGTGCGTGTGTGCGTGTGTGTGTGTGCGTGTGTGTGTGTGAGTGTGTGTGTGTCCGTTCGGCTCGCAGAGATAAGAACACGGCCGTGGCAAGAAGTCCCTGCCTGTCGTAAGAGGCGACTAATGAATGGGAGTCGAGAGGTGAAGAGTGTATGTGTCTTTGTGTGTGTGCGTGTGTTTGTGCGTGTGTGAGTATGTGTGTGTATGTATGTGTGTGTGTCCGTTTGGCTTGCAGAGATAAGAATACCTCCGAGGCAAGAAGACTAATGGATAGGAGTCGAGAGGTGGAGAGTGTGTGCGTGTGCGTTTGCGTGTGTGCGTTTGTGCCTGTGTGCGTGTGTTTGTGTGTGCGTGTGTGGGTGTGTGAGTGTGTGTGAGTGTGTGTGTGCGGTCGGCCCGCAGAGATAAGAACACACCGTGGCAAGTAGGCCCTGCCTGTCGTAAGAGGCGAGTAATAAGTGGGAGTCGAGAGGTGAAGAGTGTATGTGTGTGTGTGCGTGTGTGCGTGTGTGTGTGCGTGTGTGAGTATGTGTGTGTGTTAGTTCGGCTTGCAGAAATAAGAACACGACTGAGGCAAGAAGGCCCTGCCTATCGTAAGAGGCGACTAATAAGTAGGAGTCGAGAGGTGAAGAGTGTATATTTGGGTGCGTGTGTGCGTGTGTGTGTGCGTGTGTGAGTATGTGTGTGTGTCCCTTCGGCTCGCAGAGATAAGAAAACAGCCGTGGCAAGAAAGCGATGCAAATCGTACGGGGCGACTAATGGATAGGAGTCGAGAGGCGAAGAGTGGGCGACTAATAAGCAGGAGTCGAGAGGTGAAAAGTGTATGTGTGTGTGTGCGTGTGTGCGTGTGTGTGTGCGTGTGTGAGTATGTGTGTGTGTTAGTTCGGCTTGCAGAAAAAAGAACACGACCGAGGCAAGAAGGCCCTGCCTATCGTAAGAGGCGACTAATAGGTAGGAGTCGAGAGGTGAAGAGTGTATGTGTGTGTGCGTGTGTGCGTGTGTGTGTGCGTGTGTGAGTAGGTGTGTGTGTCCGTTCGGCTTGCAGTGATAAGAACACGGCCAAGGCAAGAAGGCCCTGCCTGTCGTAAGAGGCGACTAATAGGTAGGAGTCGAGAGGTGAAGAATGTATGTGTGTGTGCGTGTGTGCTTGTTTGTGTGTGTGTGAGTGTATGTGTGTGTGCGTGTGTGCGTGCGTGTGTGTGTATGTGTTTGTGAGTGTGTGTGTGTGTATGTGTGTGTGTCCCTTCGGCTCGCAGAGATAAGTAAACAGCCGTGGCAAGATGGCGATGCAAATCGTACGGGGCGACTAATGGTTAGGAGTCGAGAGGTGAAGAGTGGGCGACTAATAGGTAGGAGTCGAGAGGTGAAGAGTGTATGTGTGTGGGTGCGTGTGTGCGTGTGTGTGTGCGTGTGTGAGTATGTGTGTGTGTCCGTTCGGCTTGCAGAGATAAGAACACGGCCGAGGCAAGAAGGCCCTGCCTGTCGTGAGAGACGACTAATAGGTAGGAGTCGAGAGGTGAAGAATGTATGTGTGTGTGCGTGTGTGCGTGTTTGTGTGTGCGTGAGTGTATGTGTGTGTGCGTGTAAGTGGCGTGTGTGCGTGCTTGTCTGTGTGAGTGTGTGTGTGTGTCCGTTTGGCTCGCAGAGATAAGAATGCGTTCGTGGCAAGAATGCCCTGCCTGTCTTAAGAGGCGACTAATGGATAGAAGTCGAGAGGTGGAGAGTGTGTGCGTGTGCGTGTGCGTTTGCGTGGGTGCGTTTGTGCCTGTGTGCGTGTGTTTGTGTGTCCGTGTGTGTGTGTGTCCGGTCGGCTCGCTGAAATGAGAACATAACCGTGGCAAGAAGGCCCTGCCTGTCGTAAGAGGCGACTAATGGGTAGGAGTCGAGAGGTGAAGAGGGTATGTGTGTGTGCGTGTGTGCGTGTTTGTGTGTGCGTGAGTGTATGTGTGTGTGCGTGTAAGTGGCGTGTGTGCGTGCTTGTCTGTGTGAGTGTGTGTGTGTGTCCGTTCGGCTCGCAGAGATAAGAACACGGCCGTGGCAAGAAGTCCCTGCCTGTCGTAAGAGGCGTCTAATGAATAGGTGTTGAGAGGTGAAGAGTGTATGTGTCTGTGTGTGTGTGTGCGTGTGTTTGTGCGTGTGTGAGTGTGTGTGTGTATGTCTGTGTGTCCGTTTGGCTTGCAGAGATAAGAATACGGCCGAGGCAAGAAGGCCCTGCCTGTCTTAAGGGGCGACTAATGGATAGGAGTCGAGAGGTGGAGAGCGTGTGCGTGTGCGTGTACGTGTGCGTGTGTGCGTGTGTGCCTGTGTGCGTGTGTGCCTGTGTGCGTGTGTTTGTATGTGCGTGTGTGTGTGTCCGTTCGGCTCGCAGAGATGAGAATACATCCGTGGCAAGAAGGCCCTGCCTGTCTTAAGAGGCGACTAATGGATAGGAATCGAGAGGTGGAGAGTGTGTGCGTGTGGGTGTGCGTGTGCGTGTGTGCGTGTGTGCGTGTGTGCGTGTGTGCGTGTGTGTGTGTCCGTTCGGCTTGCAGAGATAAGAATGCGTTCGTGGCAAGAAGGCCCTGCCTGTCTTAAGAGGCGACTAATGGATAGGAGTCGAGAGGTGGAGAGTGTGTGCGTGTGCGTTTGCGTGTGTGCGTTTGTGCCTGTGTGCGTGTGTTTGTGTGTGCGTGTGTGGGTGTGTCCGGTCGGCTCGCTGAAATGAGAAGACGGCCGTGGCAAGAAGGCCCTGCCTGTCGTAAGAGGCGACTAATGGGTAGGAGTCGAGAGGTGAAGAGGGTATGTGAGTGTGTGCGTGTGTGTGTTTGTGTGTGAGTGTGTGTGTGTGTCCGTTCGGCTCGCAGAGATAAGAATGCGTTCTTGGCAAGAAGGCCCTGCCTGTCTTAAGAGGCGACTAATGGATAGGAGTCGAGAGGTGGAGAGTGTGTGCGTGTGCGTTTGCGTGTGTGCGTTTGTGCCTGTGTGCGTGTGTTTGTGTGTGCGTGTGTGGGTGTGTCCGGTCGACTCGCTGAAATGAGAACACGGCCGTGGCAAGAGGTCCCTGCCTGTCGTAAGAGGAGAATAATGGGTAGAAGTCGAGAGGTGAATAGTGTATGTGTGCTTGCGTGTGTGTGTTTGTGTGTGAGTGTGTGTGTGTGTCCGTTCGGCTCGCAGAGATAAGAATGCGTTCGTGGCAAGAAGGCCCTGCCTGTCTTAAGAGGCTACTAATAGATAGGAGTCGAGAGGTGGAGAGTGTGAGCGTGTGCGTTTGCGTGTGTGCGTTTGTGCCTGTGTGCGTGTGTGTGTGTGTGGGTGTGTGAGTGTGTGTGAGTGTGTGTGTGCGGTCGGCCCCAGAGATAAGAACACAGCCGTGGCAAGAAGGCCCTGCCTGTCGTAAGAGGCGAGTAATAAGTAGAAGTCGAGAGGTGAAGAGTGTATGTGTGTGTGTGCGTGTGTGCGTGTGTGTGTGCGTGTGTGAGTATGTGTGTGTGTTAGTTCGGCTTGCAGAAATAAGAACACGACTGAGGCAAGAAGGCCCTGCCTATCGTAAGAGGCGACTAATAGGTAGGAGTCGAGAGGTGAAGAGTGTATGTTTGGGTGCGTGTGTGCGTGTGTGTGTGCGTGTGTGAGTATGTGTGTGTGTCCCTTCGGCTCGCAGAGATAAGAAAACAGCCGTGGCAAGAAAGCGATGCAAATTGTACGGGGCGACTAATGGATAGGAGTCGAGAGGCGAAGAGTGGGCGACTAATAAGTAGGAGTCGAGAGGTGAAAAGTGTATGTGTGTGTGCGTGTGTGCGTGTGTGTGTGCGTGTGTGAGTATGTGTGTGTGTTAGTTCGGCTTGCAGAGATAAAAACACGACCGAGGCAAGAAGGCCCTGCCTATCGTAAGAGGCGACTAATAGGTAGGAGTCGAGAGGTGAAGAGTGTATGTTTGTGTGCGTGTGTGCGTGTGTGTGTGCGTGTGTGAGTATGTGTGTGTGTCCGTTCGGCTCGCAGAGGTAAGAACACAGCCGTGGCAAGAAGGCCCTGCCTGTCGTAAGAGGCGAGTAATAAGTAGGAGTCGAGAGGTGAAGAGTGTATGTGTGTGTGTGCGTGTGTGCGTGTGTGTGTGCGTGTGTGAGTATGTGTGTGTGTTAGTTCGGCTTGCAGAAATAAGAACACGACCGAGGCAAGAAGGCCCTGCCTATCGTAAGAGGCGACTAATGGGTAGGAGTCGAGAGGTGAAGAGTAGGCGACTAATAAGTAGGAGTCGAGAGGTGAAGAGTGTATGTGTGTGGGTGCGTGTGTGCGTGTGTGTGTGCGTGTGTGAGTATGTGTGTGTGTCCGTTCGGCTTGCAGAGATAAGAACACGGCCAAGGCAAGAAGGCCCTGCCTGTCGTGAGAGACGACTAATAGGTAGGAGTCGAGAGGTGAAGAATGTATGTGTGTGTGCGTATGTGCGTGTTTGTGTGTGTGTGAGTGTATGTGTGTGTGCGTGTGTGCGTGCGTGTGTGCGTGTGTGTGTGTGAGTGTGTGAGTGTGTGTGTATGTGTGTGTCCGTTCGGCTTGCAGAGATAAGAACACGGCCGTGGCATGAAGTCCCTGCCTGTCGTAAGAGGAGAATAATGGGTAGGAGTCGAGAGGTGAAGAGTGTATGTGTGTGTGTGTGTGTGTGTGTGCGTACGTGTGTGAGAGTGTGTGTGAATGTGTGTGTGTGTCCGGTCGGCTCACAGAGATGAGAACACGGCCGTGGCAAGAAGGCTCTGCCTGTCGTAAGAGGCGACTAATGGGTAGGAGTCGAGAGGTGGAGAGTGTGTGCGTGTGCGTGTGCGTGTGCGTGTGTGTGTGCGTCTGTGTGTGTATCCGTTCGGCTTGCAGAGATAAGAACACGGCCGTAGCAAGAAGTCCCTGCCTGTCGTAAGAGGAGAATAATGGGTAGGAGTCGAGAGGTGAAGAGTGTATGTGTGTGTGTGTGTGTGTGTGTGTGTGTGCGTACATGTGTGAGAGCGTGTGTGAATGTGTGTGTGTGTCCGGTCGGCTCACAGAGATGAGAACACGGCCGTGGCAAGAAGGCTCTGCCTGTCGTGAGAGGCGACTAATGGGTAGGAGTCGAGAGGTGGAGAGTGTGTGCGTGTGCGTGTGCGTGTGCGTGTGTGTGTGTGCGTCTGTGTGTGTATCCGTTCGGCTTGCAGAGATAAGAACACGGCCGTGGCAAGAAGTCCCTGCCTGTCGTAAGAGGAGAATAATGGGTAGGTGTCGAGAGGTGAAGAGTGTATGTGTGTGTGTGTGTGTGTGCGTGTGTTCGTACGTGTGTGAGTGTGTGTGTGAATGTGTGTGTGTCAGGGTGTGTGTGTCCGTGCCGCTCGCAGAGATTAGAATACGGCCGAGGCAATAAGTCCATGCCTGTCGTAAGATGCGACTAATGAGTAGGAGTCGAGAGGTGAAGAGTGTATTTGTGTGTGTGCTTGTGTGCGTGTGTGTGTGCGTGTGTGCGTGTGTGTGTGTGAGTGTGTGTGTGTCCGTTCGGCTCGCAGAGATAAGAACACGGCCGTGGCAAGAAGTCCCTGCCTGTCGTAAGAGGCGACTAATGAATGGGAGTCGAGAGGTGAAGAGTGTATGTGTCTTTGTGTGTGTGCGTGTGTTTGTGCGTGTGTGAGTATGTGTGTGTATGTATGTGTGTGTGTCCGTTTGGCTCGCAGAGATAAGAATACGGCCGAAGTAAGAAGGCCCTGCCTGTCTTAAGAGGCGACTAATGGATATTAGTCGAGAGGTGGAGAGTGTGTGCGTGTGCGTGTACGTGTGCGTGTGTGCGTGTGTGCCTGTGTGCGTGTGTTTGTGTGTGAGTGTGTGTGTGTCCGTTCGGCTCGCAGAGATAAGAACACGGCCGTGGCAAGAAGTCCCTGCCTGTCGTAAGAGGCGACTAATGAATGGGAGTCGAGAGGTGAAGAGTGTATGTGTCTTTGTGTGTGTGCGTGTGTTTGTGCGTGTGTGAGTATGTGTGTGTATGTGTCCGTTTGGCTCGCAGAGATAAGAATACGTCCGTGGCAAGAAGGCCCTGCCTGTCTTAAGAGGCGACTAATGGATAGGAATCGAGAGGTGGAGAATGTGTGCGTGTGTTTGTGTGTGCGTGTGTGTGTGTCCGTTTGGCTTGCAGAGATAAGAACACGGCCGTGGCAAGAAGTCCCTGCCTGTCGTAAGAGGCGACTAATGGGTAGGAGTGGAGACGTGAAGAGGGTACGTGAGTGTGTGCGTGTGTGGGTGTGTGTGTGTTTGTGCGTGTGTAAGTGTGTGTGTGTATGTTTGTGTGTGTCTATTCGGCTCGCAGAGATTAGAATACGGCCGAGGCAAGAAGGCCATGCCTGTCGAAAGAGGCGACTAATGGGTAGGAGTCGAGAGGTGAAGAGTGTATTTGTGTGTGTGTGTGTGCGTGTGTGTGCGTTTGTACGTGCGTGTGTGTGTGAGTGTGTGTGTGTCCGTTCGGCCTTCAGAGATAAGAATACGGCCGAGGCAAGAAGGCCCTGCCTGTCGTAAGTGGCGACTAATTGGTAGGAGTCGAGAGGTGAAGAGTGTATGTGTGTGTGTGCGTGTGTGCGTGTGTGTGCGTGTGTAAGTGTGTGTGTATGTGTGTGTGTCTTGCTTGCAGAGATAAGAATACGGCCGAGGCAAGAAGGCCCTCTCTCTTGTAAGGGGCGACTAATAGGTAGGAGTCGAAAGGTGAATAGTGTACGTGTGTATGTGTGTGCGTGTGTGGGTGTGCGTGTGTAAGTGAGTGTGTGTATGTATGTGTGTGACCATTCGGCTCGCAGAGATTAGAATACGGCCGAGGCAAGAAGGCCATGCCTGTCGTAAGAGGCAACTAATGGGTAAGAGTCGAGAGGTGAAAAGTGAAAAATTACAAATGTAGTCATTCCATCACTTTTGCACCACTAGAAAAAAAGTTAGGAAACCAATAAGATTTTCTAACGGTGCGTTACCTTTTTGTAATTGCGAGTGCACAACAATTACATATGTAGTCATTCCAGCACTTTTGCACCGCTAGAAAAAAAGTTAGGAAACTAATAAGATTTTCTAACGGTGCGTTACCTTTTTGTAATTGCGAGAGCACAACGAGTACATATGTAGTCATTCCAGCACTTTTGCACCGCTAGAAAAAAAGTTAGGAAAGTAATAAGATTTTCTAACGGTGCGTTACCTTTTTGTAATTGCGAGAGCACAACAATTACATATGTAGTCATTCCAGCACTTTTGCACCGCTAGAAAAAAAGTTAGGAAAGTAATAAGATTTTCTAACGGTGCGTTACCTTTTTGTAATTGCGAGAGCACAACAATTACATATGTAGTCATACCAGCACTTTTGCACCGCTAGAAAAAAAGTTAGGAAACTAATAAGATTTTCTAACGGTGCGTTACCTTTTTGTAATTGCGAGTGCACAACAATTACATATGTAGTCATTCCAGCACTTTTGCACCGCTAGAAAAAAAGTTAGGAAACTAATAAGATTTTCTAACGGTGCGTTACCTTTTTGTAATTGCGAGAGCACAACGAGTACATATGTAGTCATTCCAGCACTTTTGCACCGCTAGAAAAAAAGTTAGGAAAGTAATAAGATTTTCTAACGGTGCGTTACCTTTTTGTAATTGCGAGAGCACAACAATTACATATGTAGTCATTCCAGCACTTTTGCACCGCTAGAAAAAAAGTTAGGAAAGTAATAAGATTTTCTAACGGTGCGTTACCTTTTTGTAATTGCGAGAGCACAACAATTACATATGTAGTCATTTCAGCACTTTTGCACCGCTAGAAAAAAAGTTAGGAAAGTAATAAGATTTTCTAACGGTGCGGTACCTTTTTGTAATTGCAAGAGCACAACAATTACATATGTAGTCATTCCAGCACTTTTGCACCGCTAGAAAAAAAGTTAGGAAAGTAATAAGATTTTCTAACGGTGCGTTACCTTTTTGTAATTGCGAGAGCACAACAATTACATATGTAGTCATTCCAGCACTTTTGCACCGCTAGAATAAATGTTGGGAAACTAATAAGATTTTCTAACGGTGCGTTACCTTTTTGTAATTGCGAGAGCACAACAATTACATATGTAGTCATTCCAGCACTTTTGCACCGCTAGAAAAAAAGTTAGGAAAGTAATAAGATTTTCTAACGGTGCGTTACCTTTTTGTAATTGCAAGAGCACAACAATTACATATGTAGTCATTCCAGCACTTTTGCACCGCTAGAAAAAAAGTTAGGAAAGTAATAAGATTTTCTAACGGTGCGTTACCTTTTTGTAATTGCGAGAGCACAACAATTACATATGTAGTCATTCCAGCACTTTTGCACCGCTAGAAAAAAAGTTAGGAAAGTAATAAGATTTTCTAACGGTGCGTTACCTTTTTGTAATTGCGAGAGCACAACAATTACATATGTAGTCATTCCAGCACTTTTGCACCGCTAGAAAAAAAGTTAGGAAAGTAATAAGATTTTCTAACGGTGCGTTACCTTTTTGTAATTGCAAGAGCACAACAATTACATATGTAGTCATTCCAGCACTTTTGCACCGCTAGAAAAAAAGTTAGGAAAGTAATAAGATTTTCTAACGGTGCGTTACCTTTTTGTAATTGCGAGAGCACAACAATTACATATGTAGTCATTCCAGCACTTTTGCACCGCTAGAAAAAAAGTTAGGAAAGTAATAAGATTTTCTAACGGTGCGTTACCTTTTTGTAATTGCGAGAGCACAACAATTACACATGTAGTCATTCCAGCACTTTTGCAAGGTGTGTGCGTGTGTGCGTGCGTGTGTGTGTGTGTTTGTGAGTGTGTGTGTGTACGTGTGTGTGTCCCTTCGGCTTGCAGAAATAAGAAAACAGCCGTGGCAAGAAGGCGATGCAAATCGTACAGGGCGACTAATGGGTGGGAGTCGAGAGGTGAAGAGTAGGCGACTAATAAGTAGGAGTCGAGAGGTGAAGAGTGTATGTGTGTGGGTGCGTGTGTGCGTGTGTGTGTGCGTGTGTGAGTATGTGTGTGTGTCCGTTCGGCTTGCAGAGATAAGAACACGGCCAAGGCAAGAAGGCCCTGCCTGTCGTGAGAGACGACTAATAGGTAGGAGTCGAGAGGTGAAGAATGTATGTGTGTGTGCGTATGTGCGTGTTTGTGTGTGTGTGAGTGTATGTGTGTGTGCGTGTGTGCGTGCGTGTGTGCGTGTGTGTGTGAGTGTGTGAGTGTGTGTGTATGTGTGTGTCCGTTCGGCTTGCAGAGATAAGAACACGGCCGTGGCAAGAAGTCCCTGCCTGTCGTAAGAGGAGAATAATGGGTAGGAGTCGAGAGGTGAAGAGTGTATGTGTGTGTGTGTGTGTGTGTGTGTGTGTGTGCGTACGTGTGTGAGAGTGTGTGTGAATGTGTGTGTGTGTCCGGTCGGCTCACAGAGATGAGAACACGGCCGTGGCAAGAAGGCTCTGCCTGTCGTAAGAGGCGACTAATGGGTAGGAGTCGAGAGGTGGAGAGTGTGTGCGTGTGCGTGTGCGTGTGCGTGTGTGTGTATGCGTCTGTGTGTGTATCCGTTCGGCTTGCAGAGATAAGAACACGGCCGTAGCAAGAAGTCCCTGCCTGTCGTAAGAGGAGAATAATGGGTAGGAGTCGAGAGGTGAAGAGTGTATGTGTGTGTGTGTGTGTGTGTGTGTGTGTGTGCGTACGTGTGTGAGAGCGTGTGTGAATGTGTGTGTGTGTCCGGTCGGCTCACAGAGATGAGAACACGGCCGTGGCAAGAAGGCTCTGCCTGTCGTGAGAGGCGACTAATGGGTAGGAGTCGAGAGGTGGAGAGTGTGTGCGTGTGCGTGTGCGTGTGCGTGTGTGTGTGTGCGTCTGTGTGTGTATCCGTTCGGCTTGCAGAGATAAGAACACGGCCGTGGCAAGAAGTCCCTGCCTGTCGTAAGAGGAGAATAATGGGTAGGTGTCGAGAGGTGAAGAGTGTATGTGTGTGTGTGTGTGCGTGTGTTCGTACGTGTGTGAGTGTGTGTGTGAATGTGTGTGTGTCAGGGTGTGTGTGTCCGTGCCGCTCGCAGAGATTAGAATACGGCCGAGGCAATAAGTCCATGCCTGTCGTAAGATGCGACTAATGAGTAGGAGTCGAGAGGTGAAGAGTGTATTTGTGTGTGTGCTTGTGTGCGTGTGTGTGTGCGTGTGTGCGTGTGTGTGTGTGAGTGTGTGTGTGTCCGTTCGGCTCGCAGAGATAAGAACACGGCCGTGGCAAGAAGTCCCTGCCTGTCGTAAGAGGCGACTAATGAATGGGAGTCGAGAGGTGAAGAGTGTATGTGTCTTTGTGTGTGTGCGTGTGTTTGTGCGTGTGTGAGTATGTGTGTGTATGTATGTGTGTGTGTCCGTTTGGCTCGCAGAGATAAGAATACGGTCGAAGTAAGAAGGCCCTGCCTGTCTTAAGAGGCGACTAATGGATATTAGTCGAGAGGTGGAGAGTGTGTGCGTGTGCGTGTACGTGTGCGTGTGTGCGTGTGTGCCTGTGTGCGTGTGTTTGTGTGTGAGTGTGTGTGTGTCCGTTCGGCTCGCAGAGATAAGAACACGGCCGTGGCAAGAAGTCCCTGCCTGTCGTAAGAGGCGACTAATGAATGGGAGTCGAGAGGTGAAGAGTGTATGTGTCTTTGTGTGTGTGCGTGTGTTTGTGCGTGTGTGAGTATGTGTGTGTATGTGTCCGTTTGGCTCGCAGAGATAAGAATACGTCCGTGGCAAGAAGGCCCTGCCTGTCTTAAGAGGCGACTAATGGATAGGAATCGAGAGGTGGAGAATGTGTGCGTGTGTTTGTGTGTGCGTGTGTGTGTGTCCGTTTGGCTTGCAGAGATAAGAACACGGCCGTGGCAAGAAGTCCCTGCCTGTCGTAAGAGGCGACTAATGGGTAGGAGTGGAGACGTGAAGAGGGTACGTGAGTGTGTGCGTGTGTGGGTGTGTGTGTGTTTGTGCGTGTGTAAGTGTGTGTGTGTATGTTTGTGTGTGTCTATTCGGCTCGCAGAGATTAGAATACGGCCGAGGCAAGAAGGCCATGCCTGTCGAAAGAGGCGACTAATGGGTAGGAGTCGAGAGGTGAAGAGTGTATTTGTGTGTGTGTGTGTGCGTGTGTGTGCGTTTGTACGTGCGTGTGTGTGTGAGTGTGTGTGTGTCCGTTCGGCCTTCAGAGATAAGAATACGGCCGAGGCAAGAAGGCCCTGCCTGTCGAAAGAGGCGACTAATGGGTAGTAGTCGAGAGGTGAAGAGTGTATTTGTGTGTGTGTGTGTGCGTGTGTGTGCGTTTGTACGTGCGTGTGTGTGTGAGTGTGTGTGTGTCCGTTCGGCCTTCAGAGATAAGAATACGGCCGAGGCAAGAAGGCCCTGCCTGTCGTAAGTGGCGACTAATTGGTAGGAGTCGAGAGGTGAAGAGTGTATGTGTGTGTGTGCGTGTGTGCGTGTGTGTGCGTGTGTAAGTGTGTGTGTATGTGTGTGTGTCTTGCTTGCAGAGATAAGAATACGGCCGAGGCAAGAAGGCCCTCTCTCTTGTAAGGGGCGACTAATAGGTAGGAGTCGAAAGGTGAATAGTGTACGTGTGTATGTGTGTGCGTGTGTGGGTGTGCGTGTGTAAGTGAGTGTGTGTATGTATGTGTGTGACCATTCGGCTCGCAGAGATTAGAATACGGCCGAGGCAAGAAGGCCATGACTGTCGTAAGAGGCAACTAATGGGTAAGAGTCGAGAGGTGAAAAGTGAAAAATTACAAATGTAGTCATTCCATCACTTTTGCACCACTAGAAAAAAAGTTAGGAAACTAATAAGATTTTCTAACGGTGCGTTACCTTTTTGTAATTGCGAGAGCACAACAATTACATATGTAGTCATACCAGCACTTTTGCACCGCTAGAAAAAAAGTTAGGAAACTAATAAGATTTTCTAACGGTGCGTTACCTTTTTGTAATTGCGAGTGCACAACAATTACATATGTAGTCATTCCAGCACTTTTGCACCGCTAGAAAAAAAGTTAGGAAACTAATAAGATTTTCTAACGGTGCGTTACCTTTTTGTAATTGCGAGAGCACAACGAGTACACATGTAGTCATTCCAGCACTTTTGCACCGCTAGAAAAAAAGTTAGGAAAGTAATAAGATTTTCTAACGGTGCGTTACCTTTTTGTAATTGCGAGAGCACAACAATTACATATGTAGTCATTCCAGCACTTTTGCACCGCTAGAAAAAAAGTTAGGAAAGTAATAAGATTTTCTAACGGTGCGTTACCTTTTTGTAATTGCGAGAGCACAACAATTACATATGTAGTCATTCCAGCACTTTTGCACCGCTAGAAAAAAAGTTAGGAAAGTAATAAGATTTTCTAACGGTGCGTTACCTTTTTGTAATTGCAAGAGCACAACAATTACATATGTAGTCATTCCAGCACTTTTGCACCGCTAGAAAAAAAGTTAGGAAAGTAATAAGATTTTCTAACGGTGCGTTACCTTTTTGTAATTGCGAGAGCACAACAATTACATATGTAGTCATTCCAGCACTTTTGCACCGCTAGAATAAATGTTAGGAAACTAATAAGATTTTCTAACGGTGCATTACCTTTTTGTAATTGCGAGAGCACAACGAGTACATATGTAGTCATTCCAGCACTTTTGCACCGCTAGAAAAAAAGTTAGGAAAGTAATAAGATTTTCTAACGGTGCGTTACCTTTTTGTAATTGCAAGAGCACAACAATTACATATGTAGTCATTCCAGCACTTTTGCACCGCTAGAAAAAAAGTTAGGAAAGTAATAAGATTTTCTAACGGTGCGTTACCTTTTTGTAATTGCGAGAGCACAACAATTACATATGTAGTCATTCCAGCACTTTTGCACCGCTAGAAAAAAAGTTAGGAAAGTAATAAGATTTTCTAACGGTGCGTTACCTTTTTGTAATTGCAAGAGCACAACAATTACATATGTAGTCATTCCAGCACTTTTGCACCGCTAGAAAAAAAGTTAGGAAAGTAATAAGATTTTCTAACGGTGCGTTACCTTTTTGTAATTGCGAGAGCACAACAATTACATATGTAGTCATTCCAGCACTTTTGCACCGCTAGAAAAAAAGTTAGGAAAGTAATAAGATTTTCTAACGGTGCGTTACCTTTTTGTAATTGCGAGAGCACAACAATTACACATGTAGTCATTCCAGCACTTTTGCAAGGTGTGTGCGTGTGTGCGTGCGTGTGTGTGTGTGTTTGTGAGTGTGTGTGTGTACGTGTGTGTGTCCCTTCGGCTTGCAGAAATAAGAAAACAGCCGTGGCAAGAAGGCGATGCAAATCGTACAGGGCGACTAATGGGTAGGAGTCGAGAGGTGAAGAGTAGGCGACTAATAAGTAGGAGTCGAGAGGTGAAGAGTGTATGTGTGTGGGTGCGTGTGTGCGTGTGTGTGTGCGTGTGTGAGTATGTGTGTGTGTCCGTTCGGCTTGCAGAGATAAGAACACGGCCAAGGCAAGAAGGCCCTGCCTGTCGTGAGAGACGACTAATAGGTAGGAGTCGAGAGGTGAAGAATGTATGTGTGTGTGCGTATGTGCGTGTTTGTGTGTGTGTGAGTGTATGTGTGTGTGCGTGTGTGCGTGCGTGTGTGCGTGTGTGTGTGTGAGTGTGTGAGTGTGTGTGTATGTGTGTGTCCGTTCGGCTTGCAGAGATAAGAACACGGCCGTGGCAAGAAGTCCCTGCCTGTCGTAAGAGGAGAATAATGGGTAGGAGTCGAGAGGTGAAGAGTGTATGTGTGTGTGTGTGTGTGTGTGTGTGTGTGCGTACGTGTGTGAGAGTGTGTGTGAATGTGTGTGTGTGTCCGGTCGGCTCACAGAGATGAGAACACGGCCGTGGCAAGAAGGCTCTGCCTGTCGTAAGAGGCGACTAATGGGTAGGAGTCGAGAGGTGGAGAGTGTGTGCGTGTGCGTGTGCGTGTGCGTGTGTGTGTGTGCGTCTGTGTGTGTATCCGTTCGGCTTGCAGAGATAAGAACACGGCCGTAGCAAGAAGTCCCTGCCTGTCGTAAGAGGAGAATAATGGGTAGGAGTCGAGAGGTGAAGAGTGTATGTGTGTGTGTGTGTGTGTGTGTGTGTGCGTACGTGTGTGAGAGCGTGTGTGAATGTGTGTGTGTGTCCGGTCGGCTCACAGAGATGAGAACACGGCCGTGGCAAGAAGGCTCTGCCAGTCGTGAGAGGCGACTAATGGGTAGGAGTCGAGAGGTGGAGAGTGTGTGCGTGTGCGTGTGCGTGTGCGTGTGTGTGTGTGCGTCTGTGTGTGTATCCGTTCGGCTTGCAGAGATAAGAACACGGCCGTGGCAAGAAGTCCCTGCCTGTCGTAAGAGGAGAATAATGGGTAGGTGTCGAGAGGTGAAGAGTGTATGTATGTGTGTGTGTGCGTGTGTTCGTACGTGTGTGAGTGTGTGTGTGAATGTGTGTGTGTCAGGGTGTGTGTGTCCGTGCCGCTCGCAGAGATTAGAATACGGCCGAGGCAATAAGTCCATGCCTGTCGTAAGATGCGACTAATGAGTAGGAGTCGAGAGGTGAAGAGTGTATTTGTGTGTGTGCTTGTGTGCGTGTGTGTGTGCGTGTGTGCGTGTGTGTGTGTGAGTGTGTGTGTGTCCGTTCGGCTCGCAGAGATAAGAACACGGCCGTGGCAAGAAGTCCCTGCCTGTCGTAAGAGGCGACTAATGAATGGGAGTCGAGAGGTGAAGAGTGTATGTGTCTTTGTGTGTGTGCGTGTGTTTGTGCGTGTGTGAGTATGTGTGTGTATGTATGTGTGTGTGTCCGTTTGGCTCGCAGAGATAAGAATACGGCCGAAGTAAGAAGGCCCTGCCTGTCTTAAGAGGCGACTAATGGATATTAGTCGAGAGGTGGAGAGTGTGTGCGTGTGCGTGTACGTGTGCGTGTGTGCGTGTGTGCCTGTGTGCGTGTGTTTGTGTGTGAGTGTGTGTGTGTCCGTTCGGCTCGCAGAGATAAGAACACGGCCGTGGCAAGAAGTCCCTGCCTGTCGTAAGAGGCGACTAATGAATGGGAGTCGAGAGGTGAAGAGTGTATGTGTCTTTGTGTGTGTGCGTGTGTTTGTGCGTGTGTGAGTATGTGTGTGTATGTGTCCGTTTGGCTCGCAGAGATAAGAATACGTCCGTGGCAAGAAGGCCCTGCCTGTCTTAAGAGGCGACTAATGGATAGGAATCGAGAGGTGGAGAATGTGTGCGTGTGTTTGTGTGTGCGTGTGTGTGTGTCCGTTTGGCTTGCAGAGATAAGAACACGGCCGTGGCAAGAAGTCCCTGCCTGTCGTAAGAGGCGACTAATGGGTAGGAGTGGAGACGTGAAGAGGGTACGTGAGTGTGTGCGTGTGTGGGTGTGTGTGTGTTTGTGCGTGTGTAAGTGTGTGTGTGTATGTTTGTGTGTGTCTATTCGGCTCGCAGAGATTAGAATACGGCCGAGGCAAGAAGGCCATGCCTGTCGAAAGAGGCGACTAATGGGTAGGAGTCGAGAGGTGAAGAGTGTATTTGTGTGTGTGTGTGTGCGTGTGTGTGCGTTTGTACGTGCGTGTGTGTGTGAGTGTGTGTGTGTCCGTTCGGCCTTCAGAGATAAGAATACGGCCGAGGCAAGAAGGCCCTGCCTGTCGTAAGTGGCGACTAATTGGTAGGAGTCGAGAGGTGAAGAGTGTATGTGTGTGTGTGCGTGTGTGCGTGTGTGTGCGTGTGTAAGTGTGTGTGTATGTGTGTGTGTCTTGCTTGCAGAGATAAGAATACGGCCGAGGCAAGAAGGCCCTCTCTCTTGTAAGGGGCGACTAATAGGTAGGAGTCGAAAGGTGAATAGTGTACGTGTGTATGTGTGTGCGTGTGTGGGTGTGCGTGTGTAAGTGAGTGTGTGTATGTATGTGTGTGACCATTCGGCTCGCAGAGATTAGAATACGGCCGAGGCAAGAAGGCCATGCCTGTCGTAAGAGGCAACTAATGGGTAAGAGTCGAGAGGTGAAAAGTGAAAAATTACAAATGTAGTCATTCCATCACTTTTGCACCACTAGAAAAAAAGTTAGGAAACTAATAAGATTTTCTAACGGTGCGTTACCTTTTTGTAATTGCGAGAGCACAACAATTACATATGTAGTCATACCAGCACTTTTGCACCGCTAGAAAAAAAGTTAGGAAACTAATAAGATTTTCTAACGGTGCGTTACCTTTTTGTAATTGCGAGAGCACGACAATTACATATGTAGTCATTCCAGCACTTTTGCACCGCTAGAAAAAAAGTTAGGAAACTAATGGGATTTTCTAACGGTGCGTTAAATTTTTGTAATTGCGACAGCACAGCGAGTACATATGTAGTCATTCCAGCACTTTTGCACCGCTAGAAAAAAAGTTAGGAAACCAATAAGATTTTCTAACGGTTCGTTACCTTTTTGTAATTGCGAGAGCACAACAATTACATATTTAGTCATTCCAGCACTTTTGCACCGCTAGAAAAAAAGTTAGGAAACTAATAAGATTTTCTAACGGTGCGTTGACTTTTTAGAATTCTGAGAGCACAACAATTACATATGTAGTCATTCCAGCACTTTTGCACCGCTAGAAAAAAAGTTAGGAAACTAATAAGATTTTCTAACGGTGCGTTAGCTTTTTGTACTTGCGAGAGCACGACAATTACATATGTAGTCATTCCAGCACTTTTGCACCGCTAGAAAAAAAGTTAGGAAAGTAATAAGATTTTCTAACTGTGCGTTACCTTTTTGTAATTGCGAGAGCACGACAATTACATATGTAGTCATTCCAGCACTTTTGCACCGCTAGAAAAAAAGTTAGGAAACTAATAAGATTTTCTAACGGTGCGTTACCTTTTTGTAATTGCGAGAGCACAACAATTACATATGTTGTCATTCCAGCACTTTTGCACCACCAGAAAAAAAAGTTAGGAAACTAATGGGATTTTCTAACGGTGCGTTACCTTTTTGTAATTGCGAGAGCACAACAATTACATATTTAGTCATTCCAGCACTTCTGCACCGCTAGAAAAAAAGTTAGGAAACTAATAAGATTTTCTAACGGTGCGTTGACTTTTTAGAATTCTGAGAGCACAACAATTACATATGTAGTCATTCGGGCACTTTTGCACCGCTAGAAAAAAAGTTAGGAAAGTAATAAGATTTTCTAACGGTGCTTTACCTTTTTGTAATTGCGAGAGCACAACAATCACATATTTAGTCATTCCAGCACTTTTGCACCGCTAGAAAAAAAGTTAGGAAACTAGTAAGATTTTCTAACGGTGCGTTACCTTTTTTTAATTGCGAGAGCACAACGAGTACATATGTAGTCATTCCAGCACTTTTGCACCGCTAGAAAAAAAGTTAGGAAAGTAATAAGATTTTCTAACGGTGCGTTACCTTTTTGTAATTGCGAGAGCACAACAATCACATATTTAGTCATTCCAGCACTTTTGCACCGCTAGAAAAAAAGTTAGGAAACTAATAAGATTTTCTAACGGTAAGTTGACTTTTTAGAATTCTGAGAGCACAACAATTACATATGTAGTCATTCCAGCACTTTTGCACCGCTAGAAAAAAAGTTAGGAAACTAATAAGATTTTCTAACGGTGCGTTAGCTTTTTGTAATTGCGAGAGCACAACAATTACATATGTAGTCATTCCAGCACTTTTGCACCGCTAGAAAAAAAGTTAGGAAAGTAATAAGATTTTCTAACTGTGCGTTACCTTTTTGTAATTGCGAGAGCACAACAATTACATATGTAGTCATTCCAGCACTTTTGCACCACCAGAAAAAAAAGTTAGGAAACTAATGGGATTTTCGAACGGTGCGTTACCTTTTTGTAATTGCGAGAGCACAACAATTACATATGTAGTCATTCCAGCACTTTTGCACCGCTAGAAAAAAAGTTAGGAAACTAATAAGATTTTCTAACGGTGCGTTAGCTTTTTGTAATTGCGAGAGCACAACAATTACATATGTAGTCATTCCAGCACTTTTGCACCGCTAGAAAAAACGTTAGGAAACTAATAAGATTTTCTAACGGTGCGTTACCTTTTTGTAATTGCGAGAGCACAACAATTACATATGTAGTCATTCCAGCACTTTTGCACCGCTAGAAAAAAAGTTAGGAAAGTAATAAGATTTTCTAACGGTGCGTTACCTTTTTGTAATTGCGAGAGCACGACAATATTATATGTAGTCATTCCAGCACTTTTGCACCGCTAGAAAAAAAGTTAGGAAACTAATAAGATTTTCTAACATTGCGTTAGCTTTTTGTAATTGAGAGAGCACGACAATTACATATGTAATCATTCCGGCACTTTTGCACCGCTAGAAAAAAAGTTAGGAAATTAATAAGATTTTCTAACGGTGCGTTACCTTTTTGTAATTGCGAGAGCACAACGAGTACATATGTAGTCATTCCAGCACTTTTGCACCGCTAGAAAAAAAGTTAGGAAAGTAATAAGATTTTCTAACGGTGCTTTACCTTTTTGTAATTGCGAGAGCACAACAATCACATATGTAGTCATTCCAGCACTTTTGCTCCGCTAGAAAAAAAGTTAGGAAACTAATAGGATTTTCTAACGGTGCGTTACCTTTTTGTAATTGCGAGAGCACAACGAGTACATATGTAGTCATTCCAGCACTTTTGCACCGCTAGAAAAAAAGTTAGGAAAGTAATAAGATTTTCTAACGGTGCGTTACCTTTTTGTAATTGCGAGAGCACGACAATTACATATGTAGTCATTCCAGCACTTTTGCACCGCTAGAAAAAAAGTTAGGAAACTAATGGGATTTTCTAACGGTGCGTTAAATTTTTGTAATTGCGACAGCACAGCGAGTACATATGTAGTCATTCCAGCACTTTTGCACCGCTAGAAAAAAAGTTAGGAAACCAATAAGATTTTCTAACGGTTCGTTACCTTTTTGTAATTGCGAGAGCACAACAATTACATATTTAGTCATTCCAGCACTTTTGCACCGCTAGAAAAAAAGTTAGGAAACTAATAAGATTTTCTAACGGTGCGTTGACTTTTTAGAATTCTGAGAGCACAACAATTACATATGTAGTCATTCCAGCACTTTTGCACCGCTAGAAAAAAAGTTAGGAAACTAATAAGATTTTCTAACGGTGCGTTAGCTTTTTGTAATTGCGAGAGCACAACAATTACATATGTAGTCATTCCAGCACTTTTGCACCGCTAGAAAAAAAGTTAGGAAAATAATAAGATTTTCTAACTGTGCGTTACCTTTTTGTAATTGCGAGAGCACAACAATTACATATTTAGTCATTCCAGCACTTTTGCACCGCTAGAAAAAACGTTAGGAAACTAATAAGATTTTCTAACGGTGCGTTACCTTTTTGTAATTGCGAGAGCACAACAATTACATATGTAGTCATTCCAGCACTTTTGCACCGCTAGAAAAAAAAGTTAGGAAAGTAATAAGATTTTCTAACGGTGCGTTACCTTTTTGTAATTGCGAGAGCACGACAATATTATATGTAGTCATTCCAGCACTTTTGCACCGCTAGAAAAAAAGTTAGGAAACTAATAAGATTTTCTAACATTGCGTTAGCTTTTTGTAATTGAGAGAGCACGACAATTACATATGTAATCATTCCGGCACTTTTGCACCGCTAGAAAAAAAGTTAGGAAATTAATAAGATTTTCTAACGGTGCGTTACCTTTTTGTAATTGCGAGAGCACAACGAGTACATATGTAGTCATTCCAGCACTTTTGCACCGCTAGAAAAAAAGTTAGGAAAGTAATAAGATTTTCTAACGGTGCTTTACCTTTTTGTAATTGCGAGAGCACAACAATCACATATTTAGTCATTCCAGCACTTTTGCACCGCTAGAAAAAAAGTTAGGAAACTAATAAGATTTTCTAACGGTGCGTTACCTTTTTTTAATTGCGAGAGCACAACGAGTACATATGTAGTCATTCCAGCACTTTTGCACCGCTAGAAAAAAAGTTAGGAAAGTAATAAGATTTTCTAACGGTGCGTTACCTTTTTGTAATTGCGAGAGCACAACAATTACATATGTAGTCATTCCAGCACTTTTGCACCGCTAGAAAAAAAGTTAGGAAAGTAATAAGATTTTCTAACTGTGCGTTACCTTTTTGTAATTGCGAGAGCACAACAATTACATATGTAGTCATTCCAGCACTTTTGCACCACCAGAAAAAAAAGTTAGGAAACTAATGGGATTTTCGAACGGTGCGTTACCTTTTTGTAATTGCGAGAGCACAACAATTACATATGTAGTCATTCCAGCACTTTTGCACCGCTAGAAAAAAAGTTAGGAAACTAATAAGATTTTCTAACGGTGCGTTAGCTTTTTGTAATTGCGAGAGCACAACAATTACATATGTAGTCATTCCAGCACTTTTGCACCGCTAGAAAAAACGTTAGGAAACTAATAAGATTTTCTAACGGTGCGTTACCTTTTTGTAATTGCGAGAGCACAACAATTACATATGTAGTCATTCCAGCACTTTTGCACCGCTAGAAAAAAAGTTAGGAAAGTAATAAGATTTTCTAACGGTGCGTTACCTTTTTGTAATTGCGAGAGCACGACAATATTATATGTAGTCATTCCAGCACTTTTGCACCGCTAGAAAAAAAGTTAGGAAACTAATAAGATTTTCTAACATTGCGTTAGCTTTTTGTAATTGAGAGAGCACGACAATTACATATGTAATCATTCCGGCACTTTTGCACCGCTAGAAAAAAAGTTAGGAAATTAATAAGATTTTCTAACGGTGCGTTACCTTTTTGTAATTGCGAGAGCACAACGAGTACATATGTAGTCATTCCAGCACTTTTGCACCGCTAGAAAAAAAGTTAGGAAAGTAATAAGATTTTCTAACGGTGCTTTACCTTTTTGTAATTGCGAGAGCACAACAATCACATATGTAGTCATTCCAGCACTTTTGCTCCGCTAGAAAAAAAGTTAGGAAACTAATAGGATTTTCTAACGGTGCGTTACCTTTTTGTAATTGCGAGAGCACAACGAGTACATATGTAGTCATTCCAGCACTTTTGCACCGCTAGAAAAAAAGTTAGGAAAGTAATAAGATTTTCTAACGGTGCGTTACCTTTTTGTAATTGCGAGAGCACGACAATTACATATGTAGTCATTCCAGCACTTTTGCACCGCTAGAAAAAAAGTTAGGAAACTAATGGGATTTTCTAACGGTGCGTTAAATTTTTGTAATTGCGACAGCACAGCGAGTACATATGTAGTCATTCCAGCACTTTTGCACCGCTAGAAAAAAAGTTAGGAAACCAATAAGATTTTCTAACGGTTCGTTACCTTTTTGTAATTGCGAGAGCACAACAATTACATATTTAGTCATTCCAGCACTTTTGCACCGCTAGAAAAAAAGTTAGGAAACTAATAAGATTTTCTAACGGTGCGTTGACTTTTTAGAATTCTGAGAGCACAACAATTACATATGTAGTCATTCCAGCACTTTTGCACCGCTAGAAAAAAAGTTAGGAAACTAATAAGATTTTCTAACGGTGCGTTAGCTTTTTGTAATTGCGAGAGCACAACAATTACATATGTAGTCATTCCAGCACTTTTGCACCGCTAGAAAAAAAGTTAGGAAAATAATAAGATTTTCTAACTGTGCGTTACCTTTTTGTAATTGCGAGAGCACAACAATTACATATTTAGTCATTCCAGCACTTTTGCACCGCTAGAAAAAACGTTAGGAAACTAATAAGATTTTCTAACGGTGCGTTACCTTTTTGTAATTGCGAGAGCACAACAATTACATATGTAGTCATTCCAGCACTTTTGCACCGCTAGAAAAAAAAGTTAGGAAAGTAATAAGATTTTCTAACGGTGCGTTACCTTTTTGTAATTGCGAGAGCACGACAATATTATATGTAGTCATTCCAGCACTTTTGCACCGCTAGAAAAAAAGTTAGGAAACTAATAAGATTTTCTAACATTGCGTTAGCTTTTTGTAATTGAGAGAGCACGACAATTACATATGTAATCATTCCGGCACTTTTGCACCGCTAGAAAAAAAGTTAGGAAATTAATAAGATTTTCTAACGGTGCGTTACCTTTTTGTAATTGCGAGAGCACAACGAGTACATATGTAGTCATTCCAGCACTTTTGCACCGCTAGAAAAAAAGTTAGGAAAGTAATAAGATTTTCTAACGGTGCTTTACCTTTTTGTAATTGCGAGAGCACAACAATCACATATTTAGTCATTCCAGCACTTTTGCACCGCTAGAAAAAAAGTTAGGAAACTAATAAGATTTTCTAACGGTGCGTTACCTTTTTTTAATTGCGAGAGCACAACGAGTACATATGTAGTCATTCCAGCACTTTTGCACCGCTAGAAAAAAAGTTAGGAAAGTAATAAGATTTTCTAACGGTGCGTTACCTTTTTGTAATTGCGAGAGCACAACAATTACATATGTAGTCATTCCAGCACTTTTGCACCACCAGAAAAAAAAGTTAGGAAACTAATGGGATTTTCTAACGGTGCGTTACCTTTTTGTAATTGCGAGAGCACAACAATTACATATTTAGTCATTCCAGCACTTTTGCACCGCTAGAAAAAAAGTTAGGAAACTAATAAGATTTTCTAAGGGTGCGTTGACTTTTTAGAATTCTGAGAGCACAACAATTACATATGTAGTCATTCCAGCACTTTTGCACCGCTAGAAAAAAAGTTAGGAAACTAATAAGATTTTCTAACGGTGCGTTACCTTTTTGTAATTGCGAGAGCACAACAATTACATATGTAGTCATTCCAGCACTTTTGCACCGCTAGAAAAAACGTTAGGAAACTAATAAGATTTTCTAACGGTGCGTTACCTTTTTGTAATTGCGAGAGCACAACAATTACATATGTAGTCATTCCAGCACTTTTGCACCGCTAGAAAAAAAGTTAGGAAAGTAATAAGATTTTCTAACGGTGCGTTACCTTTTTGTAATTGCGAGAGCACGACAATATTATATGTAGTCATTCCAGCACTTTTGCACCGCTAGAAAAAAAGTTAGGAAACTAATAAGATTTTCTAACATTGCGTTAGCTTTTTGTAATTGAGAGAGCACGACAATTACATATGTAATCATTCCGGCACTTTTGCACCGCTAGAAAAAAAGTTAGGAAATTAATAAGATTTTCTAACGGTGCGTTACCTTTTTGTAATTGCGAGAGCACAACGAGTACATATGTAGTCATTCCAGCACTTTTGCACCGCTAGAAAAAAAGTTAGGAAAGTAATAAGATTTTCTAACGGTGCTTTACCTTTTTGTAATTGCGAGAGCACAACAATCACATATGTAGTCATTCCAGCACTTTTGCTCCGCTAGAAAAAAAGTTAGGAAACTAATAGGATTTTCTAACGGTGCGTTACCTTTTTGTAATTGCGAGAGCACAACGAGTACATATGTAGTCATTCCAGCACTTTTGCACCGCTAGAAAAAAAGTTAGGAAACCAATAAGATTTTCTAACGGTTCGTTACCTTTTTGTAATTGCGAGAGCACAACAATTACATATTTAGTCATTCCAGCACTTTTGCACCGCTAGAAAAAAAGTTAGGAAACTAATAAGATTTTCTAACGGTGCGTTGACTTTTTAGAATTCTGAGAGCACAACAATTACATATGTAGTCATTCCAAACTAATAAGATTTTCTAACGGTGCGTTAGCTTTTTGTAATTGCGAGAGCAGAACAATTACATATGTAGTCATTCCAGCACTTTTGCACCGCTAGAAAAAAAGTTAGGAAACTAATAAGATTTTCTAACGGTGCGTTACCTTTTTGTAATTGCGAGAGCACAACAATTACATATGTAGTCATTCCAGCACTTTTGCACCGCTAGAAAAAAAGTTAGGAAACTAATAAGATTTTCTAACGGTGCGTTACCTTTTTGTAATTGCGAGAGCACGACAATTACATATGTAGTCATTCCAGCACTTTTGCACCGCTAGAAAAAAAGTTAGGAAACTAATGGGATTTTCTAACGGTGCGTTACCTTTTTGTAATTGCGAGAGCACAACAATTACATATGTAGTCATTCCAGCACTTTTGCACCACCAGAAAAAAAAGTTAGGAAACTAATGGGATTTTCTAACGGTGCGTTACCTTTTTGTAATTGCGAGAGCACAACAATTACATATGTAGTCATTCCAGCACTTTTGCACCGCTAGAAAAAAAGTTAGGAAAGTAATAAGATTTTCTAACTGTGCGTTACCTTTTTGTAATTGCGAGAGCACGACAATTACATATGTAGTCATTCCAGCACTTTTGCACCGCTAGAAAAAAAGTTAGGAAACTAATAAGATTTTCTAACGGTGCGTTACCTTTTTGTAATTGCGAGAGCACAACAATTACATATGTAGTCATTCCAGCACTTTTGCACCGCTAGAAAAAAAGTTAGGAAACTAATAAGATTTTCTAACGGTGCGTTACCTTTTTGTAATTGCGAGAGCACGACAATTACATATGTAGTCATTCCAGCACTTTTGCACCGCTAGAAAAAAAGTTAAGAAACTAATGGGATTTTCGAACGGTGCGTTACCTTTTTGTAATTGCGAGAGCACAACAATTACATATTTAGTCATTCCAGCACTTTTGCACCGCTAGAAAAAAAAATTAGGAAACTAATAAGATTTTCTAACGGTGCGTTGACTTTTTAGAATTCTGAGAGCACAACAATTACATATGTAGTCATTCCAGCACTTTTGCACCGCTAGAAAAAAAGTTAGGAAACTAATAAGATTTTCTAACGGTGCGTTAGCTTTTTGTAATTGCGAGAGCACAACAATTACATATGTAGTCATTCCAGCACTTTTGCACCGCTAGAAAAAACGTTAGGAAACTAATAAGATTTTCTAACGGTGCGTTACCTTTTTGTAATTGCGAGAGCACAACAATTACATATGTAGTCATTCCAGCACTTTTGCACCGCTAGAAAAAAAGTTAGGAAACTAATAAGATTTTCTAACGGTGCATTACCTTTTTGTAATTGCGAGAGCACAACAATTACATATTTAGTCATTCCAGCACTTTTGCACCGCTAGACAAAAAGTTAGGAAACTAATAAGATTGTCTAACATTGCGTTAGCTTTTTGTAATTGAGAGAGCACGACAATTACATATGTAATCATTCCGGCACTTTTGCACCGCTAGAAAAAAAGTTAGGAAACTAATAAGATTTTCTAACGGTGCGTTACCTTTTTGTAATTGCGAGAGCACAACAATTACATATGTAGTCATTCCAGCACTTTTGCACCGCAAAAAAAAAAGTTAGGAAACTAATAAGATTTTCTAACATTGCGTTAGCTTTTTGTAATTGAGAGAGCACGACAATTACATATGTAATCATTCCGGCACTTTTGCACCGCTAGAAAAAAAGTTAGGAAACTAATAAGATTTTCTAACGGTGCGTTACCTTTTTGTAATTGCGAGAGCACAACGAGTACATATGTAGTCATTCCAGCACTTTTGCACCGCTAGAAAAAAAGTTAGGAAACTAATAAGATTTTCTAACGGTGCGTTACCTTTTTGTAATTGCGAGAGCACAACAATTACATATGTAGTCATTCCAGCACTTTTGCACTGCAAAAAAAAAGTTAGGAAACTAATAAGATTTTCTAACGGTGCGTTACCTTTTTGTAATTGCGAGAGCACAACAATTACATATGTAGTCATTCCAGCACTTTTGCACCGCTAGAAAAAAAGTTAGGAAACTAATAAGATTTTCTAACGGTGCGTTAGCTTTTTGTAATTGCGAGAGCACAACAATTACATATGTAGTCATTCCAGCACTTTTGCAGTGCTAGAAAAAAAGTTAGGAAACTAATAAGATTTTCTAACGGTGCGTTACCTTTTTGTAATTGCGAGAGCACAACGAGTACATATGTAATCATTCCAGCACTTTTGCACCGCTAGAAAAAAAGTTAGGAAAGTAATAAGATTTTCTAACGGTGCGTTACCTTTTTGTAATTGCGAGAGCACGACAATTACATATGTAGTCATTCCAGCACTTTTGCACCGCTAGAAAAAAAGTTAGGAAACTAATAAGATTTTCTAACGGTGCGTTAGCTTTTTGTAATTGCGAGAGCACAACAATTACATATGTAGTCATTCCAGCACTTTTGCACCGCTAGGAAAAACGTTAGGAAACTAATAAGATTTTCTAACGGTGCGTTACCTGTTTGTAATTGCGAGAGCACAACAATTACATATGTAGTCATTTCAGCACTTTTGCACCGCTAGAAAAAAAGTTGGGAAAGTAATAAGATTTTCTAACGGTGCGTTACCTTTTTGTAACTGCGAGAGCACGACAATTACATATGTAGTCATTCCGGCACTTTTGCACCGCTAGAAAAAAAGTTAGGAAATTAATAAGATTTTCTAACGGTGCGTTACCTTTTTGTAATTGCGAGAGGACGACAATTACATATGTAGTCATTCCAGCACTTTTGCACCGCTAGAAAAAAAGTTAGGAAACTAATGGGATTTTCTAACGGTGCGTTACCTTTTTGTAATTGGGAGAGCACAACATCTAAATATCTAGTCATTCCAGCACTTTTGCACCGCTAGAAAAAATGTTGGGAAATTAATAAGATTTTTTAACGGTGCGTTACCTTTTTGTAATTGCGAGAGCACAACGTGTACATATGTAGTCATTCCAGCACTTTTGCCCCGCTAGAAAAAAAGTTAGGAAAGTAATAAGATTTTCTAACGGTGCGTTACCTTTTTGTAATTGCGAGAGCACAACAATTACATATGTAGTCATTCCAGCACTTTTGCACTGCTAGAAAAAAAGTTAGGAAACTAATAAGATTTTCTAACGGTGCGTTACCTTTTTGTAATTGCGAGAGCACAACGAGTACACATGTAGTCATTCCAGCACTTTTGCACCGCTAGAAAAAAAGTTAGGAAACTAATAAGATTTTCTAACGGTGCGTTAGCTTTTTATAATTGCGAGAGCACAACAATTACATATGTAGTCATTCCAGCACTTTTGCACTGCTAGAAAAAAAGTTAGGAAACTAATAAGATTTTCTAACGGTGCGTTACCTTTTTGTAATTGCGAGAGCACAACAATTACATATGTAGTCATTACAGCACTTTTGCACCGCTAGAAAAAAAGTTAGGAAACTAATGGGATTTTTTAACGGTGCGTTACCTTTTTGTAATTGCGAGAGCACGACAATTACATATGTAGTCATTCCGGCACTTTTGCACCGCTAGAAAAAAAGTTAGGAAATTAATAAGATTTTCTAACGGTGCGTTACCTTTTTGTAATTGCGAGAGGACGACAATTACATATGTAGTCATTCCAGCACTTTTGCACCGCTAGAAAAAAAGTTAGGAAACTAATGGGATTTTCTAACGGTGCGTTACCTTTTTGTAATTCCGAGTGCACAACATCTACATATCTAGTCATTCCAGCACTTTTGCACCGCTAGAAAAAAAGTTAGGAAAGTAATAAGATTTTCTAATTGTGCGTTACCTTTTTGTAATTGCGAGAGCACGACAATTACATATGTAGTCATTCCAGCACTTTTGCACCGCTAGAAAAAAAGTTAGGAAACTAATAAGATTTTCTAACGGTGCGTTACCTTTTTGTAATTGCGAGAGCACAACAATTACATATGTAGTCATTCCAGCACTTTTGCACCGCAAAAAAAAAAGTTAGGAAACTAATCAGATTTTCTAACGGTGCGTTGACTTTTAGAATTCTGAGAGCACAACAATTACATATGTAGTCATTCCAGCACTTTTGCACCGCTAGAAAAAAAGTTAGGAAACTAATAAGATTTTCTAACGGTGCGTTACCTTTTTGTAATTGCGAGAGCACAACAATTACATATGTAGTCATTCCAGCACTTTTGCACCGCTAGAAAAAAAGTTAGGAAACTAATCAGATTTTCTAACGGTGCGTTGACTTTTAGAATTCTGAGAGCACAACAATTACATATGTAGTCATTCCAGCACTTTTGCACCGCTAGAAAAAAAGTTAGGAAACCAATAAGATTTTCTAACGGTGCGTTAGCTTTTTGTAATTGCGAGAGCACAACAATTACATATGTAGTCATTCCAGCACTTTTGCACCGCTAGAAAAAAAGTTAGGAAAGTAATAAGATTTTCTAATTGTGCGTTACCTTTTTGTAATTGCGAGAGCACGACAATTACATATGTAGTCATTCCAGCACTTTTGCACCGCTAGAAAAAAAGTTAGGAAACTAATAAGATTTTCTAACGGTGCGTTACCTTTTTGTAATTGCGAGAGCACAACAATTACATATGTAGTCATTCCAGCACTTTTGCACCGCTAGAAAAAAAGTTAGGAAACTAATAAGATTTTCTAACGGTGCGTTACCTTTTTGTAATTGCGAGAGCACGACAATTACATATGTAGTCATTCCAGCACTTTTGCACCGCTAGAAAAAAAGTTAGGAAACTAATGGGATTTTCGAACGGTGCGTTACCTTTTTGTAATTGCGAGAGCACAACAATTACATATTTAGTCATTCCAGCACTTTTGCACCGCTAGAAAAAAAGTTAGGAAACTAATAAGATTTTCTAATGTTGCGTTGACTTTTTAGAATTCTGAGAGCACAACAATTACATATGTAGTCATTCCAGCACTTTTGCACCGCTAGAAAAAAAGTTAGGAAACTAATAAGATTTTCTAACATTGCGTTAGCTTTTTGTAATTGAGAGAGCACGACAATTACATATGTAATCATTCCGGCACTTTTGCACCGCTAGAAAAAAAGTTAGGAAACTAATAAGATTTTCTAACGGTGCGTTACCTTTTTGTAATTGCGAGAGCACAACAATTACATATGTAGTCATTCCAGCACTTTTGCACCGCAAAAAAAAAAGTTAGGAAACTAATAAGATTTTCTAACATTGCGTTAGCTTTTTGTAATTGAGAGAGCACGACAATTACATATGTAATCATTCCGGCACTTTTGCACCGCTAGAAAAAAAGTTAGGAAACTAATAAGATTTTCTAACGGTGCGTTACCTTTTTGTAATTGCGAGAGCACGACAATTACATATGTAGTCATTCCAGCACTTTTGCACCGCTAGAAAAAAAGTTAGGAAAGTAATAAGATTTTCTAACGGTGCGTTACCTTTTTGTAATTGCGAGAGCACAACGAGTACATATGTAGTTATTCCAGCACTTTTGCACCGCTAGAAAAAAAGTTAGGAAAGTAATAAGATTTTCTAACGGTGCGTTACCTTTTTGTAATTGCGAGAGCACAACAATCACATATTTAGTCATTCCAGCACTTTTGCACCGCTAGAAAAAAAGTTAGGAAACTAATAAGATTTTCTAACGGTGCGTTACCTTTTTGTAATTGCGAGAGCACAACGAGTACATATGTAGTCATTCCAGCACTTTTGCACCGCTAGAAAAAAAGTTAGGAAACTAATAAGATTTTCTAACGGTGCGTTACCTTTTTGTAATTGCGAGAGCACAACAATTACATATGTAGTCATTCCAGCACTTTTGCACTGCAAAAAAAAAGTTAGGAAACTAATCAGATTTTCTAACGGTGCGTTGACTTTTTAGAATTCTGAGAGCACAACAATTACATATGTAGTCATTCCAGCACTTTTGCACCGCTAGAAAAAAAGTTAGGAAACTAATAAGATTTTCTAACGGTGCGTTAGCTTTTTGTAATTGCGAGAGCACAACAATTACATATGTAGTCATTCCAGCACTTTTGCAGTGCTAGAAAAAAAGTTAGGAAACTAATAAGATTTTCTAACGGTGCGTTACCTTTTTGTAATTGCGAGAGCACAACGAGTACATATGTAATCATTCCAGCACTTTTGCACCGCTAGAAAAAAAGTTAGGAAAGTAATAAGATTTTCTAACGGTGCGTTACCTTTTTGTAATTGCGAGAGCACGACAATTACATATGTAGTCATTCCAGCACTTTTGCACCGCTAGAAAAAAAGTTAGGAAACTAATAAGATTTTCTAACGGTGCGTTAGCTTTTTGTAATTGCGAGTGCACAACAATTACATATGTAGTCATTCCAGCACTTTTGCACCGCTAGAAAAAAAGTTAGGAAACTAATAAGATTTTCTAACGGTGCGTTACCTTTTTGTAATTGCGAGAGCACAACAATTACATATGTAGTCATTCCAGCACTTTTGCACCGCTAGAAAAAAAGTTAGGAAACTAATAAGATTTTCTAACGGTGCGTTACCTTTTTGTAATTGCGAGAGCACAACAATTACATATGTAGTCATTCCAGCACTTTTGCACCGCTAGAAAAAAAGTTAGGAAAGTAATAAGATTTTCTAATTGTGCGTTACCTTTTTGTAATTGCGAGAGCACGACAATTACATATGTAGTCATTCCAGCACTTTTGCACCGCTAGAAAAAAAGTTAGGAAACTAATAAGATTTTCTAACGGTGCGTTACCTTTTTGTAATTGCGAGAGCACAACAATTACATATGTAGTCATTCCAGCACTTTTGCACTGCTAGAAAAAAAGTTAGGAAACTAATAAGATTTTCTAACGGTGCGTTACCTTTTTGTAATTGCGAGAGCACGACAATTACATATGTAGTCATTCCAGCACTTTTGCACCGCTAGAAAAAAAGTTAGGAAACTAATGGGATTTTCGAACGGTGCGTTGACTTTTTAGAATTCTGAGAGCACAACAATTACATATGTAGTCATTCCAGCACTTTTGCACCGCTAGAAAAAAAGTTAGGAAACTAATAAGATTTTCTAACATTGCGTTAGCTTTTTGTAATTGAGAGAGCACGACAATTACATATGTAATCATTCCGGCACTTTTGCACCGCTAGAAAAAAAGTTAGGAAACTAATAAGATTTTCTAACGGTGCGTTACCTTTTTGTAATTGCGAGAGCACAACAATTAAATATGTAGTCATTCCAGCACTTTTGCACCGCAAAAAAAAAAGTTAGGAAACTAATAAGATTTTCTAACATTGCGTTAGCTTTTTGTAATTGAGAGAGCACGACAATTACATATGTAATCATTCCGGCACTTTTGCACCGCTAGAAAAAAAGTTAGGAAACTAATAAGATTTTCTAACGGTGCGTTACCTTTTTGTAATTGCGAGAGCACGACAATTACATATGTAGTCATTCCAGCACTTTTGCACCGCTAGAAAAAAAGTTAGGAAAGTAATAAGATTTTCTAACGGTGCGTTACCTTTTTGTAATTGCGAGAGCACAACGAGTACATATGTAGTTATTCCAGCACTTTTGCACCGCTAGAAAAAAAGTTAGGAAAGTAATAAGATTTTCTAACGGTGCGTTACCTTTTTGTAATTGCGAGAGCACAACAATCACATATTTAGTCATTCCAGCACTTTTGCACCGCTAGAAAAAAAGTTAGGAAACTAATAAGATTTTCTAACGGTGCGTTACCTTTTTGTAATTGCGAGAGCACAACGAGTACATATGTAGTCATTCC
Source organism: Diabrotica undecimpunctata (assembly GCF_040954645.1). NCBI lineage: Eukaryota > Metazoa > Arthropoda > Insecta > Coleoptera > Chrysomelidae > Diabrotica > Diabrotica undecimpunctata. The sequence goes on along the minus strand of NW_027311889.1, from coordinate 512,103 downwards.
AGCACTTTTGCACCGCTAGAAAAAAAGTTAGGAAACTAATAAGATTTTCTAACGGTGCGTTACCTTTTTGTAATTGCGAGAGCACAACAATTACATATGTAGTCATTCCAGCACTTTTGCACTGCAAAAAAAAAGTTAGGAAACTAATCAGATTTTCTAACGGTGCGTTGACTTTTTAGAATTCTGAGAGCACAACAATTACATATGTAGTCATTCCAGCACTTTTGCACCGCTAGAAAAAAAGTTAGGAAACTAATAAGATTTTCTAACGGTGCGTTAGCTTTTTGTAATTGCGAGAGCACAACAATTACATATGTAGTCATTCCAGCACTTTTGCAGTGCTAGAAAAAAAGTTAGGAAACTAATAAGATTTTCTAACGGTGCGTTACCTTTTTGTAATTGCGAGAGCACAACAATTACATATGTAGTCATTCCAGCACTTTTGCACTGCAAAAAAAAAGTTAGGAAACTAATCAGATTTTCTAACGGTGCGTTGACTTTTTAGAATTCTGAGAGCACGACAATTACATATGTAGTCATTCCAGCACTTTTGCACCGCTAGAAAAAAAGTTAGGAAACTAATGGGATTTTCTAATTGTGCGTTAAATTTTTGTAATTGCGACAGCACAGCGAGTACATATGTAGTCATTCCAGCACTTTTGCACCGCTAGAAAAAAAGTTAGGAAACTAATAAGATTTTCTAACGGTGCGTTGACTTTTTAGAATTCTGAGAGCACAACAATTACATATGTAGTCATTCCAAACTAATAAGATTTTCTAACGGTGCGTTAGCTTTTTGTAATTGCGAGAGCAGAACAATTACATATGTAGTCATTCCAGCACTTTTGCACCGCTAGAAAAAAAGTTAGGAAACTAATAAGATTTTCTAACGGTGCGTTACCTTTTTGTAATTGCGAGAGCACAACAATTACATATGTAGTCATTCCAGCACTTTTGCACCGCTAGAAAAAAAGTTAGGAAACTAATAAGATTTTCTAACGGTGCGTTACCTTTTTGTAATTGCGAGAGCACGACAATTACATATGTAGTCATTCCAGCACTTTTGCACCGCTAGAAAAAAAGTTAGGAAACTAATGGGATTTTCTAACGGTGCGTTACCTTTTTGTAATTGCGAGAGCACAACAATTACATATGTAGTCATTCCAGCACTTTTGCACCACCAGAAAAAAAAGTTAGGAAACTAATGGGATTTTCTAACGGTGCGTTACCTTTTTGTAATTGCGAGAGCACAACAATTACATATGTAGTCATTCCAGCACTTTTGCACCGCTAGAAAAAAAGTTAGGAAAGTAATAAGATTTTCTAACTGTGCGTTACCTTTTTGTAATTGCGAGAGCACGACAATTACATATGTAGTCATTCCAGCACTTTTGCACCGCTAGAAAAAAAGTTAGGAAACTAATAAGATTTTCTAACGGTGCGTTACCTTTTTGTAATTGCGAGAGCACAACAATTACATATGTAGTCATTCCAGCACTTTTGCACCGCTAGAAAAAAAGTTAGGAAACTAATAAGATTTTCTAACGGTGCGTTACCTTTTTGTAATTGCGAGAGCACGACAATTACATATGTAGTCATTCCAGCACTTTTGCACCGCTAGAAAAAAAGTTAAGAAACTAATGGGATTTTCGAACGGTGCGTTACCTTTTTGTAATTGCGAGAGCACAACAATTACATATTTAGTCATTCCAGCACTTTTGCACCGCTAGAAAAAAAAATTAGGAAACTAATAAGATTTTCTAACGGTGCGTTGACTTTTTAGAATTCTGAGAGCACAACAATTACATATGTAGTCATTCCAGCACTTTTGCACCGCTAGAAAAAAAGTTAGGAAACTAATAAGATTTTCTAACGGTGCGTTAGCTTTTTGTAATTGCGAGAGCACAACAATTACATATGTAGTCATTCCAGCACTTTTGCACCGCTAGAAAAAACGTTAGGAAACTAATAAGATTTTCTAACGGTGCGTTACCTTTTTGTAATTGCGAGAGCACAACAATTACATATGTAGTCATTCCAGCACTTTTGCACCGCTAGAAAAAAAGTTAGGAAACTAATAAGATTTTCTAACGGTGCATTACCTTTTTGTAATTGCGAGAGCACAACAATTACATATTTAGTCATTCCAGCACTTTTGCACCGCTAGAAAAAAAGTTAGGAAACTAATAAGATTGTCTAACATTGCGTTAGCTTTTTGTAATTGAGAGAGCACGACAATTACATATGTAATCATTCCGGCACTTTTGCACCGCTAGAAAAAAAGTTAGGAAACTAATAAGATTTTCTAACGGTGCGTTACCTTTTTGTAATTGCGAGAGCACAACAATTACATATGTAGTCATTCCAGCACTTTTGCACCGCAAAAAAAAAAGTTAGGAAACTAATAAGATTTTCTAACATTGCGTTAGCTTTTTGTAATTGAGAGAGCACGACAATTACATATGTAATCATTCCGGCACTTTTGCACCGCTAGAAAAAAAGTTAGGAAACTAATAAGATTTTCTAACGGTGCGTTACCTTTTTGTAATTGCGAGAGCACAACGAGTACATATGTAGTCATTCCAGCACTTTTGCACCGCTAGAAAAAAAGTTAGGAAACTAATAAGATTTTCTAACGGTGCGTTACCTTTTTGTAATTGCGAGAGCACAACAATTACATATGTAGTCATTCCAGCACTTTTGCACTGCAAAAAAAAAGTTAGGAAACTAATCAGATTTTCTAACGGTGCGTTGACTTTTTAGAATTCTGAGAGCACAACAATTACATATGTAGTCATTCCAGCACTTTTGCACCGCTAGAAAAAAAGTTAGGAAACTAATAAGATTTTCTAACGGTGCGTTAGCTTTTTGTAATTGCGAGAGCACAACAATTACATATGTAGTCATTCCAGCACTTTTGCAGTGCTAGAAAAAAAGTTAGGAAACTAATAAGATTTTCTAACGGTGCGTTACCTTTTTGTAATTGCGAGAGCACAACGAGTACATATGTAATCATTCCAGCACTTTTGCACCGCTAGAAAAAAAGTTAGGAAAGTAATAAGATTTTCTAACGGTGCGTTACCTTTTTGTAATTGCGAGAGCACGACAATTACATATGTAGTCATTCCAGCACTTTTGCACCGCTAGAAAAAAAGTTAGGAAACTAATAAGATTTTCTAACGGTGCGTTAGCTTTTTGTAATTGCGAGAGCACAACAATTACATATGTAGTCATTCCAGCACTTTTGCACCGCTAGGAAAAACGTTAGGAAACTAATAAGATTTTCTAACGGTGCGTTACCTGTTTGTAATTGCGAGAGCACAACAATTACATATGTAGTCATTTCAGCACTTTTGCACCGCTAGAAAAAAAGTTGGGAAAGTAATAAGATTTTCTAACGGTGCGTTACCTTTTTGTAATTGCGAGAGCACGACAATTACATATGTAGTCATTCCGGCACTTTTGCACCGCTAGAAAAAAAGTTAGGAAATTAATAAGATTTTCTAACGGTGCGTTACCTTTTTGTAATTGCGAGAGGACGACAATTACATATGTAGTCATTCCAGCACTTTTGCACCGCTAGAAAAAAAGTTAGGAAACTAATGGGATTTTCTAACGGTGCGTTACCTTTTTGTAATTGGGAGAGCACAACATCTACATATCTAGTCATTCCAGCACTTTTGCACCGCTAGAAAAAATGTTGGGAAATTAATAAGATTTTTTAACGGTGCGTTACCTTTTTGTAATTGCGAGAGCACAACGTGTACATATGTAGTCATTCCAGCACTTTTGCCCCGCTAGAAAAAAAGTTAGGAAAGTAATAAGATTTTCTAACGGTGCGTTACCTTTTTGTAATTGCGAGAGCACAACAATTACATATGTAGTCATTCCAGCACTTTTGCACTGCTAGAAAAAAAGTTAGGAAACTAATAAGATTTTCTAACGGTGCGTTACCTTTTTGTAATTGCGAGAGCACAACGAGTACACATGTAGTCATTCCAGCACTTTTGCACCGCTAGAAAAAAAGTTAGGAAACTAATAAGATTTTCTAACGGTGCGTTAGCTTTTTATAATTGCGAGAGCACAACAATTACATATGTAGTCATTACAGCACTTTTGCACCGCTAGAAAAAAAGTTAGGAAACTAATGGGATTTTTTAACGGTGCGTTACCTTTTTGTAATTGCGAGAGCACGACAATTACATATGTAGTCATTCCGGCACTTTTGCACCGCTAGAAAAAAAGTTAGGAAATTAATAAGATTTTCTAACGGTGCGTTACCTTTTTGTAATTGCGAGAGGACGACAATTACATATGTAGTCATTCCAGCACTTTTGCACCGCTAGAAAAAAAGTTAGGAAACTAATGGGATTTTCTAACGGTGCGTTACCTTTTTGTAATTCCGAGTGCACAACATCTACATATCTAGTCATTCCAGCACTTTTGCACCGCTAGAAAAAAAGTTAGGAAAGTAATAAGATTTTCTAATTGTGCGTTACCTTTTTGTAATTGCGAGAGCACGACAATTACATATGTAGTCATTCCAGCACTTTTGCACCGCTAGAAAAAAAGTTAGGAAACTAATAAGATTTTCTAACGGTGCGTTACCTTTTTGTAATTGCGAGAGCACAACAATTACATATGTAGTCATTCCAGCACTTTTGCACCGCAAAAAAAAAAGTTAGGAAACTAATCAGATTTTCTAACGGTGCGTTGACTTTTTAGAATTCTGAGAGCACAACAATTACATATGTAGTCATTCCAGCACTTTTGCACCGCTAGAAAAAAAGTTAGGAAACCAATAAGATTTTCTAACGGTGCGTTAGCTTTTTGTAATTGCGAGAGCACAACAATTACATATGTAGTCATTCCAGCACTTTTGCACCGCTAGAAAAAAAGTTAGGAAAGTAATAAGATTTTCTAATTGTGCGTTACCTTTTTGTAATTGCGAGAGCACGACAATTACATATGTAGTCATTCCAGCACTTTTGCACCGCTAGAAAAAAAGTTAGGAAACTAATAAGATTTTCTAACGGTGCGTTACCTTTTTGTAATTGCGAGAGCACAACAATTACATATGTAGTCATTCCAGCACTTTTGCACCGCTAGAAAAAAAGTTAGGAAACTAATAAGATTTTCTAACGGTGCGTTACCTGTTTGTAATTGCGAGAGCACGACAATTACATATGTAGTCATTCCAGCACTTTTGCACCGCTAGAAAAAAAGTTAGGAAACTAATGGGATTTTCGAACGGTGCGTTACCTTTTTGTAATTGCGAGAGCACAACAATTACATATTTAGTCATTCCAGCACTTTTGCACCGCTAGAAAAAAAGTTAGGAAACTAATAAGATTTTCTAACATTGCGTTAGCTTTTTGTAATTGAGAGAGCACGACAATTACATATGTAATCATTCCGGCACTTTTGCACCGCTAGAAAAAAAGTTAGGAAACTAATAAGATTTTCTAACGGTGCGTTACCTTTTTGTAATTGCGAGAGCACAACAATTACATATGTAGTCATTCCAGCACTTTTGCACCGCAAAAAAAAAAGTTAGGAAACTAATAAGATTTTCTAACATTGCGTTAGCTTTTTGTAATTGAGAGAGCACGACAATTACATATGTAATCATTCCGGCACTTTTGCACCGCTAGAAAAAAAGTTAGGAAACTAATAAGATTTTCTAACGGTGCGTTACCTTTTTGTAATTGCGAGAGCACGACAATTACATATGTAGTCATTCCAGCACTTTTGCACCGCTAGAAAAAAAGTTAGGAAAGTAATAAGATTTTCTAACGGTGCGTTACCTTTTTGTAATTGCGAGAGCACAACGAGTACATATGTAGTTATTCCAGCACTTTTGCACCGCTAGAAAAAAAGTTAGGAAAGTAATAAGATTTTCTAACGGTGCGTTACCTTTTTGTAATTGCGAGAGCACAACAATCACATATTTAGTCATTCCAGCACTTTTGCACCGCTAGAAAAAAACTTAGGAAACTAATAAGATTTTCTAACGGTGCGTTACCTTTTTGTAATTGCGAGAGCACAACGAGTACATATGTAGTCATTCCAGCACTTTTGCACCGCTAGAAAAAAAGTTAGGAAACTAATAAGATTTTCTAACGGTGCGTTACCTTTTTGTAATTGCGAGAGCACAACAATTACATATGTAGTCATTCCAGCACTTTTGCACTGCAAAAAAAAAGTTAGGAAACTAATCAGATTTTCTAACGGTGCGTTGACTTTTTAGAATTCTGAGAGCACAACAATTACATATGTAGTCATTCCAGCACTTTTGCACCGCTAGAAAAAAAGTTAGGAAACTAATAAGATTTTCTAACGGTGCGTTAGCTTTTTGTAATTGCGAGAGCACAACAATTACATATGTAGTCATTCCAGCACTTTTGCAGTGCTAGAAAAAAAGTTAGGAAACTAATAATATTTTCTAACGGTGCGTTACCTTTTTGTAATTGCGAGAGCACAACGAGTACATATGTAATCATTCCAGCACTTTTGCACCGCAAGAAAAAAAGTTAGGAAAGTAATAAGATTTTCTAACGGTGCGTTACCTTTTTGTAATTGCGAGAGCACGACAATTACATATGTAGTCATTCCAGCACTTTTGCACCGCTAGAAAAAAAGTTAGGAAACTAATAAGATTTTCTAACGGTGCGTTAGCTTTTTGTAATTGCGAGTGCACAACAATTACATATGTAGTCATTCCAGCACTTTTGCACCGCTAGAAAAAAAGTTAGGAAACTAATAAGATTTTCTAACGGTGCGTTACCTTTTTGTAATTGCGAGAGCACAACAATTACATATGTAGTCATTCCAGCACTTTTGCACCGCTAGAAAAAAAGTTAGGAAACTAATAAGATTTTCTAACGGTGCGTTACCTTTTTGTAATTGCGAGAGCACAACAATTACATATGTAGTCATTCCAGCACTTTTGCACGGCTAGAAAAAAAGTTAGGAAAGTAATAAGATTTTCTAATTGTGCGTTACCTTTTTGTAATTGCGAGAGCACGACAATTACATATGTAGTCATTCCAGCACTTTTGCACCGCTAGAAAAAAAGTTAGGAAACTAATAAGATTTTCTAACGGTGCGTTACCTTTTTGTAATTGCGAGAGCACAACAATTACATATGTAGTCATTCCAGCACTTTTGCACCGCTAGAAAAAAAGTTAGGAAACTAATAAGATTTTCTAACGGTGCGTTACCTTTTTGTAATTGCGAGAGCACGACAATTACATATGTAGTCATTCCAGCACTTTTGCACCGCTAGAAAAAAAGTTAGGAAACTAATGGGATTTTCGAACGGTGCGTTACCTTTTTGTAATTGCGAGAGCACAACAATTACATATTTAGTCATTCCAGCACTTTTGCACCGCTAGAAAAAAAGTTAGGAAACTAATAAGATTTTCTAACGGTGCGTTGACTTTTTAGAATTCTGAGAGCACAACAATTACATATGTAGTCATTCCAGCACTTTTGCACCGCTAGAAAAAAAGTTAGGAAACTAATAAGATTTTCTAACATTGCGTTAGCTTTTTGTAATTGAGAGAGCACGACAATTACATATGTAATCATTCCGGCACTTTTGCACCGCTAGAAAAAAAGTTAGGAAACTAATAAGATTTTCTAACGGTGCGTTACCTTTTTGTAATTGCGAGAGCACAACAATTACATATGTAGTCATTCCAGCACTTTTGCACCGCAAAAAAAAAAGTTAGGAAACTAATAAGATTTTCTAACATTGCGTTAGCTTTTTGTAATTGAGAGAGCACGACAATTACATATGTAATCATTCCGGCACTTTTGCACCGCTAGAAAAAAAGTTAGGAAACTAATAAGATTTTCTAACGGTGCGTTACCTTTTTGTAATTGCGAGAGCACGACAATTACATATGTAGTCATTCCAGCACTTTTGCACCGCTAGAAAAAAAGTTAGGAAAGTAATAAGATTTTCTAACGGTGCGTTACCTTTTTGTAATTGCGAGAGCACAACAATCACATATTTAGTCATTCCAGCACTTTTGCACCGCTAGAAAAAAAGTTAGGAAAGTAATAAGATTTTCTAACGGTGCGTTACCTTTTTGTAATTGCGAGAGCACAACAATCACATATTTAGTCATTCCAGCACTTTTGCACCGCTAGAAAAAAAGTTAGGAAACTAATAAGATTTTCTAACGGTGCGTTACCTTTTTGTAATTGCGAGAGCACAACGAGTACATATGTAGTCATTCCAGCACTTTTGCACCGCTAGAAAAAAAGTTAGGAAACTAATAAGATTTTCTAACGGTGCGTTACCTTTTTGTAATTGCGAGAGCACAACAATTACATATGTAGTCATTCCAGCACTTTTGCACTGCAAAAAAAAAGTTAGGAAACTAATCAGATTTTCTAACGGTGCGTTGACTTTTTAGAATTCTGAGAGCACAACAATTACATATGTAGTCATTCCAGCACTTTTGCACCGCTAGAAAAAAAGTTAGGAAACTAATAAGATTTTCTAACGGTGCGTTAGCTTTTTGTAATTGCGAGAGCACAACAATTACATATGTAGTCATTCCAGCACTTTTGCAGTGCTAGAAAAAAAGTTAGGAAACTAATAAGATTTTCTAACGGTGCGTTACCTTTTTGTAATTGCGAGAGCACAACGAGTACATATGTAATCATTCCAGCACTTTTGCACCGCTAGAAAAAAAGTTAGGAAAGTAATAAGATTTTCTAACGGTGCGTTACCTTTTTGTAATTGCGAGAGCACGACAATTACATATGTAGTCATTCCAGCACTTTTGCACCGCTAGGAAAAACGTTAGGAAACTAATAAGATTTTCTGACGGTGCGTTACCTGTTTGTAATTGCGAGAGCACAACAATTACATATGTAGTCATTTCAGCACTTTTGCACCGCTAGAAAAAAAGTTGGGAAAGTAATAAGATTTTCCACGGTGCGTTACCTTTTTGTAATTGCGAGAGCACGACAATTACATATGTAGTCATTCCGGCACTTTTGCACCGCTAGAAAAAAAGTTAGGAAATTAATAAGATTTTCTAACGGTGCGTTACCTTTTTGTAATTGCGAGAGGACGACAATTACATATGTAGTCATTCCAGCACTTTTGCACCGCTAGAAAAAAAGTTAGGAAACTAATGGGATTTTCTAACGGTGCGTTACCTTTTTGTAATTGGGAGAGGACGACAATTACATATCTAGTCATTCCAGCACTTTTGCACCGCTAGAAAAAATGTTGGGAAATTAATAAGATTTTTTAACGGTGCGTTACCTTTTTGTAATTGCGAGAGCACAACGTGTACATATGTAGTCATTCCAGCACTTTTGCCCCGCTAGAAAAAAAGTTAGGAAAGTAATAAGATTTTCTAACGGTGCGTTACCTTTTTGTAATTGCGAGAGCACAACAATTACATATGTAGTCATTCCAGCACTTTTGCACTGCTAGAAAAAAAGTTAGGAAACTAATAAGATTTTCTAACGGTGCGTTACCTTTTTGTAATTGCGAGAGCACGACAATTACATATGTAGTCATTCCAGCACTTTTGCACCGCTAGAAAAAAGTTAAGAAACTAATGGGATTTTCGAACGGTGCGTTACCTTTTTGTAATTGCGAGAGCACAACAATTACATATTTAGTCATTCCAGCACTTTTGCACCGCTAGAAAAAAAAATTAGGAAACTAATAAGATTTTCTAACGGTGCGTTGACTTTTTAGAATTCTGAGAGCACAACAATTACATATGTAGTCATTCCAGCACTTTTGCACCGCTAGAAAAAAAGTTAGGAAACTAATAAGATTTTCTAACGGTGCGTTAGCTTTTTGTAATTGCGAGAGCACAACAATTACATATGTAGTCATTCCAGCACTTTTGCACCGCTAGAAAAAACGTTAGGAAACTAATAAGATTTTCTAACGGTGCGTTACCTTTTTGTAATTGCGAGAGCACAACAATTACATATGTAGTCATTCCAGCACTTTTGCACCGCTAGAAAAAAAGTTAGGAAACTAATAAGATTTTCTAACGGTGCATTACCTTTTTGTAATTGCGAGAGCACAACAATTACATATTTAGTCATTCCAGCACTTTTGCACCGCTAGAAAAAAAGTTAGGAAACTAATAAGATTGTCTAACATTGCGTTAGCTTTTTGTAATTGAGAGAGCACGACAATTACATATGTAATCATTCCGGCACTTTTGCACCGCTAGAAAAAAAGTTAGGAAACTAATAAGATTTTCTAACGGTGCGTTACCTTTTTGTAATTGCGAGAGCACAACAATTACATATGTAGTCATTCCAGCACTTTTGCACCGCAAAAAAAAAAGTTAGGAAACTAATAAGATTTTCTAACATTGCGTTAGCTTTTTGTAATTGAGAGAGCACGACAATTACATATGTAATCATTCCGGCACTTTTGCACCGCTAGAAAAAAAGTTAGGAAACTAATAAGATTTTCTAACGGTGCGTTACCTTTTTGTAATTGCGAGAGCACAACGAGTACATATGTAGTCATTCCAGCACTTTTGCACCGCTAGAAAAAAAGTTAGGAAACTAATAAGATTTTCTAACGGTGCGTTACCTTTTTGTAATTGCGAGAGCACAACAATTACATATGTAGTCATTCCAGCACTTTTGCACTGCAAAAAAAAAGTTAGGAAACTAATCAGATTTTCTAACGGTGCGTTGACTTTTTAGAATTCTGAGAGCACAACAATTACATATGTAGTCATTCCAGCACTTTTGCACCGCTAGAAAAAAAGTTAGGAAACTAATAAGATTTTCTAACGGTGCGTTAGCTTTTTGTAATTGCGAGAGCACAACAATTACATATGTAGTCATTCCAGCACTTTTGCACCGCTAGAAAAAAAGTTAGGAAACTAATAAGATTTTCTAACGGTGCGTTAGCTTTTTGTAATTGCGAGAGCACAACAATTACATATGTAGTCATTCCAGCACTTTTGCCCCGCTAGAAAAAAAGTTAGGAAAGTAATAAGATTTTCTAACGGTGCGTTACCTTTTTGTAATTGCGAGAGCACGACAATTACATATGTAGTCATTCCAGCACTTTTGCACCGCTAGAAAAAAAGTAAGGAAACTAATAAGATTTTCTAACGGTGCGTTAGCTTTTTGTAATTGCGAGAGCACAACAATTACATATATAGTCATTCCAGCACTTTTGCACCGCTAGGAAAAACGTTAGGAAACTAATAAGATTTTCTAACGGTGCGTTAGCTTTTTGTAATTGCGAGAGCACAACAATTACATATGTAGTCATTCCAGCACTTTTGCACTGCTAGAAAAAAAGTTAGGAAACTAATGGGATTTTCTAACGGTGCGTTACCTTTTTGTAATTGCGAGAGCACAACATCTACATATCTAGTCATTCCAGCACTTTTGCACCGCTAGAAAAAAAGTTAGGAAACTAATAAGATTTTCTAACGGTGCGTTACCTTTTTGTAATTGCGAGAGCACAACGAGTACATATGTAGTCATTCCAGCACTTTTGCACCGCTAGAAAAAAAGTTAGGAAACTAATAAGATTTTCTAACGGTGCGTTAGCTTTTTATAATTGCGAGAGCACAACAATTACATATGTAGTCATTCCAGCACTTTTGCACTGCTAGAAAAAAAGTTAGGAAACTAATAAGATTTTCTAACGGTGCGTTACCTTTTTGTAATTGCGAGAGCACAACAATTACATATGTAGTCATTACAGCACTTTTGCAATGCTAGAAAAAAAGTTAGGAAACTAATGGGATTTTTTAACGGTGCGTTACCTTTTTGTAATTGCGAGAGCACGACAATTACATATGTAGTCATTCCGGCACTTTTGCACCGCTAGAAAAAAAGTTAGGAAATTAATAAGATTTTCTAACGGTGCGTTACCTTTTTGTAATTGCGAGAGGACGACAATTACATATGTAGTCATTCCAGCACTTTTGCATCGCTAGAAAAAAAGTTAGGAAACTAATAAGATTTTCTAACGGTGCGTTGACTTTTTAGAATTCTGAGAGCACAACAATTACATATGTAGTCATTCCAGCACTTTTGCACCGCTAGAAAAAAAGTTAGGAAACTAATAAGATTTTCTAACGGTGCGTTAGCTTTTTGTAATTGCGAGAGCACAACAATTACATATGTAGTCATTCCAGCACTTTTGCACCGCTAGGAAAAACGTTAGGAAACTAATAAGATTTTCTAACGGTGCGTTACCTTTTTGTAATTGCGAGAGCACAACGAGTACATATGTAGTCATTCCAGCACTTTTGCACCGCTAGAAAAAAAGTTAGGAAACTAATAAGATTTTCTAACGGTGCGTTACCTTTTTGTAATTGCGAGAGCATGACAATTACATATGTAGTCATTCCAGCACTTTTGCACCGCTAGGAAAAACGTTAGGAAACTAATAAGATTTTCTAACGGTGCGTTACCTTTTTGTAATTGCGAGAGCATGACAATTACATATGTAGTCATTCCAGCACTTTTGCACCGCTAGAAAAAAGTTAGGAAACTAACAAGATTTTCTAACGGTGCGTTAGCTTTTTGTAATTGCGAGAGCACAACAATTACATATGTAGTCATTCCAGCACTTTTGCACCGCTAGAAAAAAAGTTAGGAAAGTAATAAGATTTTCTAACGGTGCGTTACCTTTTTGTAATTGCGAGAGCACGACAATTACATATGTAGTCATTCCGGCACTTTTGCACCGCTAGAAAAAACGTTAGGAAACTAATAAGATTTTCTAACGGTGCGTTACCTTTTTGTAATTGCGAGAGCACAACAATTACATATGTAGTCATTCCAGCACTTTTGCACCGCTAGAAAAAAAGTTAGGAAACTAATAAGATTTTCTAACGGTGCGTTACCTTTTTGTAATTGCGAGAGCACAACAATTACATATGTAGTCATTCCAGCACTTTTGCACCGCTAGAAAAAAGTTAAGAAACTAATGGGATTTTCGAACGGTGCGTTACCTTTTTGTAATTGCGAGAGCACAACAATTACATATTTAGTCATTCCAGCACTTTTGCACCGCTAGAAAAAAAAATTAGGAAACTAATAAGATTTTCTAACGGTGCGTTGACTTTTTAGAATTCTGAGAGCACAACAATTACATATGTAGTCATTCCAGCACTTTTGCACCGCTAGAAAAAAAGTTAGGAAAGTAATAAGATTTTCTAACGGTGCGTTAGCTTTTTGTAATTGCGAGAGCACAACAATTACATATGTAGTCATTCCAGCACTTTTGCACCGCTAGAAAAAACGTTAGGAAACTAATAAGATTTTCTAACGGTGCGTTACCTTTTTGTAATTGCGAGAGCACAACAATTACATATGTAGTCATTCCAGCACTTTTGCACCGCTAGAAAAAAAGTTAGGAAACTAATAAGATTTTCTAACGGTGCATTACCTTTTTGTAATTGCGAGAGCACAACAATTACATATTTAGTCATTCCAGCACTTTTGCACCGCTAGAAAAAAAGTTAGGAAACTAATAAGATTGTCTAACATTGCGTTAGCTTTTTGTAATTGAGAGAGCACGACAATTACATATGTAATCATTCCGGCACTTTTGCACCGCTAGAAAAAAAGTTAGGAAACTAATAAGATTTTCTAACGGTGCGTTACCTTTTTGTAATTGCGAGAGCACAACAATTACATATGTGGTCATTCCAGCACTTTTGCACCGCAAAAAAAAAAGTTAGGAAACTAATAAGATTTTCTAACATTGCGTTAGCTTTTTGTAATTGAGAGAGCACGACAATTACATATGTAATCATTCCGGCACTTTTGCACCGCTAGAAAAAAAGTTAGGAAACTAATAAGATTTTCTAACGGTGCGTTACCTTTTTGTAATTGCGAGAGCACAACGAGTACATATGTAGGCATTCCAGCACTTTTGCACCGCTAGAAAAAAAGTTAGGAAACTAATAAGATTTTCTAACGGTGCGTTACCTTTTTGTAATTGCGAGAGCACAACAATTACATATGTAGTCATTCCAGCACTTTTGCACTGCAAAAAAAAAGTTAGGAAACTAATCAGATTTTCTAACGGTGCGTTGACTTTTTAGAATTCTGAGAGCACAACAATTACATATGTAGTCATTCCAGCACTTTTGCACCGCTAGAAAAAAAGTTAGGAAACTAATAAGATTTTCTAACGGTGCGTTAGCTTTTTGTAATTGCGAGAGCACAACAATTACATATGTAGTCATTCCAGCACTTTTGCAGTGCTAGAAAAAAAGTTAGGAAACTAATAAGATTTTCTAACGGTGCGTTACCTTTTTGTAATTCCGAGAGCACAACATCTACATATCTAGTCATTCCAGCACTTTTGCACCGCTAGAAAAAAAGTTAGGAAATTAATAAGATTTTCTAACGGTGCGTTACCTTTTTGTAATTGCGAGAGCACAACGAGTACATATGTAGTCATTCCAGCACTTTTGCCCCGCTAGAAAAAAAGTTAGGAAAGTAATAAGATTTTCTAACGGTGCGTTACCTTTTTGTAATTGCGAGAGCACGACAATTACATATGTAGTCATTCCAGCACTTTTGCACCGCTAGAAAAAAAGTAAGGAAACTAATAAGATTTTCTAACGGTGCGTTAGCTTTTTGTAATTGCGAGAGCACAACAATTACATATATAGTCATTCCAGCACTTTTGCACCGCTAGGAAAAACGTTAGGAAACTAATAAGATTTTCTAACGGTGCGTTAGCTTTTTGTAATTGCGAGAGCACAACAATTACATATGTAGTCATTCCAGCACTTTTGCACTGCTAGAAAAAAAGTTAGGAAACTAATGGGATTTTCTAACGGTGCGTTACCTTTTTGTAATTGCGAGAGCACAACATCTACATATCTAGTCATTCCAGCACTTTTGCACCGCTAGAAAAAAAGTTAGGAAACTAATAAGATTTTCTAACGGTGCGTTACCTTTTTGTAATTGCGAGAGCACAACGAGTACATATGTAGTCATTCCAGCACTTTTGCACCGCTAGAAAAAAAGTTAGGAAACTAATAAGATTTTCTAACGGTGCGTTAGCTTTTTATAATTGCGAGAGCACAACAATTACATATGTAGTCATTCCAGCACTTTTGCACTGCTAGAAAAAAAGTTAGGAAACTAATAAGATTTTCTAACGGTGCGTTACCTTTTTGTAATTGCGAGAGCACAACAATTACATATGTAGTCATTACAGCACTTTTGCAATGCTAGAAAAAAAGTTAGGAAACTAATGGGATTTTTTAACGGTGCGTTACCTTTTTGTAATTGCGAGAGCACGACAATTACATATGTAGTCATTCCGGCACTTTTGCACCGCTAGAAAAAAAGTTAGGAAATTAATAAGATTTTCTAACGGTGCGTTACCTTTTTGTAATTGCGAGAGGACGACAATTACATATGTAGTCATTCCAGCACTTTTGCATCGCTAGAAAAAAAGTTAGGAAACTAATAAGATTTTCTAACGGTGCGTTGACTTTTTAGAATTCTGAGAGCACAACAATTACATATGTAGTCATTCCAGCACTTTTGCACCGCTAGAAAAAAAGTTAGGAAACTAATAAGATTTTCTAACGGTGCGTTAGCTTTTTGTAATTGCGAGAGCACAACAATTACATATGTAGTCATTCCAGCACTTTTGCACCGCTAGGAAAAACGTTAGGAAACTAATAAGATTTTCTAACGGTGCGTTACCTTTTTGTAATTGCGAGAGCACAACGAGTACATATGTAGTCATTCCAGCACTTTTGCACCGCTAGAAAAAAAGTTAGGAAACTAATAAGATTTTCTAACGGTGCGTTAGCTTTTTGTAATTGCGAGAGCACAACAATTACATATGTAGTCATTCCAGCACTTTTGCACTGCTAGAAAAAAAGTTAGGAAACTAATAAGATTTTCTAACGGTGCGTTACCTTTTTGTAATTGCGAGAGCACAACGAGTACATATGTAGTCATTCCAGCACTTTTGCACTGCAAGAAAAAAGTTAGGAAAGTAATAAGATTTTCTAACGGTGCGTTACCTTTTTGTAATTGCGAGAGCACGACAATTACATATGTAGTCATTCCAGCACTTTTGCACCGCTAGAAAAAAGTTAGGAAACTAATAAGATTTTCTAACGGTGCGTAACCTTTTTGTAATTGCGAGAGCACAACGAGTACATATGTAGTCATTCCAGCACTTTTGCACCGCTAGAAAAAAAGTTAGGAAACTAATAAGATTTTCTAACGGTGCGTTAGCTTTTTGTAATTGCGAGAGCACAACAATTACATATGTAGTCATTCCAGCACTTTTGCACTGCTAGAAAAAAAGTTAGGAAACTAATAAGATTTTCTAACGGTGCGTTACCTTTTTGTAATTGCGAGAGCACAACGAGTACATATGTAGTCATTCCAGCACTTTTGCACTGCTAGAAAAAAAGTTAGGAAAGTAATAAGATTTTCTAACGGTGCGTTACCTTTTTGTAATTGCGAGAGCACGACAATTACATATGTAGTCATTCCAGCACTTTTGCACCGCTAGAAAAAAGTTAGGAAACTAATAAGATTTTCTAACGGTGCTTTAGCTTTTTGTAATTGCGAGAGCACAACAATTACATATGTAGTCATTCCAGCACTTTTGCACTGCTAGAAAAAAAGTTAGGAAAGTAATAAGATTTTCTAACGGTGCGTTACCTTTTTGTAATTGCGAGAGGACGACAATTACATATGTAGTCATTCCAGCACTTTTGCACCGCTAGGAAAAACGTTAGGAAACTAATAAGATTTTCTAACGGTGCGTTACCTTTTTGTAATTGCGAGAGGACGACAATTACATATGTAGTCATTCCAGCACTTTTGCACCGCTAGAAAAAAAGTTAGGAAACTAATGGGATTTTCTAACGGTGCGTTACCTTTTTGTAATTGCGAGAGCACAACATCTACATATCTAGTCATTCCAGCACTTTTGCACCGCTAGAAAAAAAGTTAGGAAACTAATAAGATTTTCTAACGGTGCGTTAGCTTTTTGTAATTGCGAGAGCACAACAATTACATATGTAGTCATTCCAGCACTTTTGCACCGCTAGGAAAAAGTTAGGAAACTAATAAGATTTTCTAACGGTGCGTTGACTTTTTAGAATTCTGAGAGCACAACAATTACATATGTAGTCATTCCAGCACTTTTGCACCGCTAGAAAAAAAGTTAGGAAACTAATAAGATTTTCTAACGGTGCGTTGACTTTTTAGAATTCTGAGAGCACAACAATTACATATGTAGTCATTCCAGCACTTTTGCACCGCTAGGAAAAACGTTAGGAAACTAATAAGATTTTCTAACGGTGCGCTACCTTTTTGTAATTGCGAGAGCACGACAATTACATATGTAGTCATTCTAGCACTTTTGCACCGCTAGAAAAAAAGTAAGGAAACTAATAAGATTTTCTAACGGTGCGTTAGCTTTTTGTAATTGCGAGAGCACAACGAGTACATATGTGGTCATTCCAGCACTTTTGCACCGCTAGAAAAAAAGTTAGGAAACTAATAAGATTTTCTAACGGTGCGTTGACTTTTTAGAATTCTGAGAGCACAACAATTACATATGTAGTCATTCCAGCACTTTTGCACTGCTAGAAAAAAAGTTAGGAAACTAATGGGATTTTCTAACGGTGCGTTACCTTTTTGTAATTGCGAGAGCACAACGAGTACATATGTGGTCATTCCAGCACTTTTGCACTGCTAGAAAAAAAGTTAGGAAAGTAATAAGATTTTCTAACGGTGCGTTACCTTTTTGTAATTGCGAGAGCATGACAATTACATATGTAGTCATTCCAGCACTTTTGCACCGCTAGAAAAAAGTTAGGAAACTAACAAGATTTTCTAACGGTGCGTTAGCTTTTTGTAATTGCGAGAGCACAACAATTACATATGTAGTCATTCCAGCACTTTTGCACCGCTAGAAAAAAAGTTAGGAAAGTAATAAGATTTTCTAACGGTGCGTTACCTTTTTGTAATTGCGAGAGCACGACAATTACATATGTAGTCATTCCGGCACTTTTGCACCGCTAGGAAAAACGTTAGGAAACTAATAAGATTTGCTAACGGTGCGTTACCTTTTTGTAATTGCGAGAGCACAACAATTACATATGTAGTCATTCCAGCACTTTTGCACCGCTAGAAAAAAAGTTAGGAAAGTAATAAGATTTTCTAACGGTGCGTTACCTTTTTGTAATTGCGAGAGGACGACAATTACATATGTAGTCATTCCAGCACTTTTGCACCGCTAGAAAAAAGTTAGGAAACTAATGGGATTTTCTAACGGTGCGTTACCTTTTTGTAATTGCGAGAGCACAACATCTACATATCTAGTCATTCCAGCACTTTTGCACCGCTAGAAAAAAAGTTAGGAAACTAATAAGATTTTCTAACGGTGCGTTACCTTTTTGTAATTGCGAGAGCACAACGAGTACATATGTAGTCATTCCAGCACTTTTGCACTGCTAGAAAAAAAGTTAGGAAAGTAATAAGATTTTCTAACGGTGCGTTACCTTTTTGTAATTGCGAGAGCACGACAATTACATATGTAGTTATTCCAGCACTTTTGCACCGCTAGAAAAAAGTTAGGAAACTAATAAGATTTTCTAACGGTGCGTTAGCTTTTTGTAATTGCGAGAGCACAACAATTACATATGTAGTCATTCCAGCACTTTTGCACCGCTAGGAAAAACGTTAGGAAACTAATAAGATTTTCTAACGGTGCGTTACCTTTTTGTAATTGCGAGAGCACAACGAGTACATATGTAGTCATTCCAGCACTTTTGCACCGCTAGAAAAAAAGTTAGGAAAGTAATAAGATTTTCTAACGGTGCGTTACCTTTTTGTAATTGCGAGAGGACGACAATTACATATGTAGTCATTCCAGCACTTTTGCACCGCTAGAAAAAAAGTTAGGAAACTAATGGGATTTTCCAACGGTGCGTTACCTTTTTGTAATTGCGAGAGCACAACATCTACATATCTAGTCATTCCAGCACTTTTGCACCACTAGAAAAAAAGTTAGGAAACTAATAAGATTTTCTAACGGTGCGTTACCTTTTTGTAATTGCGAGAGCACAACGAGTACATATGTAGTCATTCCAGCACTTTTGCCCCGCTAGAAAAAAAGTTAGGAAAGTAATAAGATTTTCTAACGGTGCGTTACCTTTTTGTAATTGCGAGAGCACGACAATTACATATGTAGTCATTCCAGCACTTTTGCACCGCTAGAAAAAAAGTTAGGAAACTAATAAGATTTTCTAACGGTGCGTTGACTTTTTAGAATTCTGAGAGCACAACAATTACATATGTAGTCATTCCAGCACTTTTGCACCGCTAGAAAAAAAGTTAGGAAACTAATAAGATTTTCTAACGGTGCGTTAGCTTTTTGTAATTGCGAGAGCACAACAATTACATATGTAGTCATTCCAGCACTTTTGCACCGCTAGGAAAAACGTTAGGAAACTAATAAGATTTTCTAACGGTGCGTTACCTTTTTGTAATTGCGAGAGCACAACGAGTACATATGTAGTCATTCCAGCACTTTTGCCCCGCTAGAAAAAAAGTTAGGAAAGTAATAAGATTTTCTAACGGTGCTTTACCTTTTTGTAATTGCGAGAGCACGACAATTACATATGTAGTCATTCCAGCACTTTTGCACCGCTAGAAAAAAAGTTAGGAAACTAATAAGATTTTCTAACGGTGCGTTGACTTTTTAGAATTCTGAGAGCACAACAATTACATATGTAGTCATTCCAGCACTTTTGCACCGCTAGAAAAAAAGTTAGGAAACTAATAAGATTTTCTAACGGTGCGTTAGCTTTTTGTAATTGCGAGAGCACAACAATTACATATGTAGTCATTCCAGCACTTTTGCACTGCTAGAAAAAAAGTTAGGAAACTAATGGGATTTTCTAACGGTGCGTTACCTTTTTGTAATTGCGAGAGCACAACGAGTACATATGTAGTCATTCCAGCACTTTTGCACTGCTAGAAAAAAAGTTAGGAAAGTAATAAGATTTTCTAACGGTGCGTTACCTTTTTGTAATTGCGAGAGCACGACAATTACATATGTAGTCATTCCAGCACTTTTGCACCGCTAGAAAAAGTTAGGAAACTAACAAGATTTTCTAACGGTGCGTTAGCTTTTTGTAATTGCGGGAGCACAACAATTACATATGTAGTCATTCCAGCACTTTTGCACCGCTAGGAAAAACGTTAGGAAACTAATAAGATTTTCTAACGGTGCGTTACCTTTTTGTAATTGCGAGAACACAAGAATTACATATATAGTCATTCCACCACTTTTGCACCGCTAGAAAAAAAGTTAGGAAACTAATAAGATTTTCTAACGGTGCGTTACCTTTTTGTAATTGCGAGAGCACAACGAGTACATATGTAGTCATTCCAGCACTTTTGCACTGCTAGAAAAAAGTTAGGAAACTAATAAGATTTTCTAACGGTGCGTTAGCTTTTTGTAATTGCGAGAGCACAACAATTACATATGTAGTCATTCCAGCACTTTTGCACCGCTAGGAAAAACGTTAGGAAACTAATAAGATTTTCTAACGGTGCGTTACCTTTTTGTAATTGCGAGAGCACGACAATTACATATGTAGTCATTCCAGCACTTTTGCACCGCTAGAAAAAAGTTAGGAAACTAATAAGATTTTCTAACGGTGCGTTAGCTTTTTGTAATTGCGAGAGCACAACAATTACATATGTAGTCATTCCAGCACTTTTGCACCGCTAGGAAAAACGTTAGGAAACTAATAAGATTTTCTAACGATGCGTTACCTTTTTGTAATTGCGAGAGCACAACAATTACATATGTAGTCATTCCAGCACTTTTGCACAGCTAGAAAAAAAGTTAGGAAAGTAATAAGATTTTCTAACGGTGCGTTACCTTTTTGTAATTGCGAGGGGCGACAATTACATATGTAGTCATTCCAGCACTTTTGCACCGCTAGAAAAAAAGTTAGGAAAGTAATAAGATTTTCTAACGGTGCGTTACCTTTTCGTAATTGCGAGAGCACGACAATTACATATGTAGTCATTCCGGCACTTTTGCACAGCTAGGAAAAACGTTAGGAAACTAATAAGATTTTCTAACGGTGCGTTACCTTTTTGTAATTGCGAGAGCACAACAATTACATATGTAGTCATTCCAGCACTTTTGCACAGCTAGAAAAAAAGTTAGGAAAGTAATAAGATTTTCTAACGGTGCGTTACCTTTTTGTAATTGCGAGGGGCGACAATTACATATGTAGTCATTCCAGCACTTTTGCACCGCTAGAAAAAAAGTTAGGAAACTAATGGGATTTTCTAACGGTGCGTTACCTTTTTGTAATTGCGAGAGCACAACATCTACATATCTAGTCATTCCAGCACTTTTGCACCGCTAGAAAAAAAGTTAGAAAACTAATAAGATTTTCTAACGGTGCGTTACCTTTTTGTAATTGCGAGAGCACAACGAGTATATATGTAGTCATTCCAGCACTTTTGCCCCGCTAGAAAAAAAGTTAGGAAAGTAATAAGATTTTCTAACGGTGCGTTACCTTTTTGTAATTGCGAGAGCATAAGAATTACATATGTAGTCATTCCAGCACTTTTGCACCGCTAAGAAAAACGTTAGGAAACTAATAAGATTTTCTAACGGTGCGTTACCTTTTTGTAATTGCGAGAGCACAACGAGTACATATGTAGTCATTCCAGCACTTTTGCACCGCTAGAAAAAAAGTTAGGAAACTAATAAGATTTTCTAACGGTGCGTTGACTTTTTAGAATTCTGAGAGCACAACAATTACATATGTAGTCATTCCAGCACTTTTGCACCGCTAGAAAAAAAGTTAGGAAACTAATAAGATTTTCTAACGGTGCGTTGACTTTTTAGAATTCTGAGAGCACAACAATTACATATGTAGTCATTCCAGCACTTTTGCACCGCTAGAAAAAAAGTTAGGAAACTAATAAGATTTTCTAACGGTGCGTTACCTTTTTGTAATTGCGAGAGCACAACGAGTACATATGTAGTCATTCCAGCACTTTTGCACCGCTAGAGAAAAAGTTAGGAAACTAATAAGATTTTCTAACGGTGCGTTACCTTTTTGTAATTGCGAGAGCATAAGAATTACATATGTAGTCATTCCAGCACTTTTGCACCGCTAAGAAAAACGTTAGGAAACTAATAAGATTTTCTAACGGTGCGTTACCTTTTTGTAATTGCGAGAGCACAACGAGTACATATGTAGTCATTCCAGCACTTTTGCACCGCTAGAAAAAAAGTTAGGAAACTAATAAGATTTTCTAACGGTGCGTTACCTTTTTGTAATTGCGAGAGCACGACAATTACATATGTAGTCATTCCGGCACTTTTGCACCGCTAGGAAAAACGTTAGGAAACTAATAAGATTTTCTAACGGTGCGTTACCTTTTTGTAATTGCGAGAGCACAACAATTACATATGTAGTCTTCCAGCACTTTTGCACCGCTAGAAAAAAAGTTAGGAAAGTAATAAGATTTTCTAACGGTGCGTTACCTTTTTGTAATTGCGAGAGGACGACAATTACATATGTAGTCATTCCAGCACTTTTGCACCGCTAGAAAAAAAGTTAGGAAACTAATGGGATTTTCCAACGGTGCGTTACCTTTTTGTAATTGCGAGAGCACAACATCTACATATCTAGTCATTCCAGCACTTTTGCACCGCTAGAAAAAAAGTTAGGAAACTAATAAGATTTTCTAACGGTGCGTTACCTTTTTGTAATTGCGAGAGCACAACGAGTACATATGTAGTCATTCCAGCACTTTTACCCCGCTAGAAAAAAAGTTAGGAAAGTAATAAGATTTTCTAACGGTGCGTTACCTTTTTGTAATTGCGAGAGCACGACAATTACATATGTAGTCATTCCAGCACTTTTGCACCGCTAGAAAAAAAGTTAGGAAACTAATAAGATTTTCTAACGGTGCGTTGACTTTTTAGAATTCTGAGAGCACAACAATTACATATGTAGTCATTCCAGCACTTTTGCACCGCTAGGAAAAACGTTAGGAAACTAATAAGATTTTCTAACGGTGCGTTACCTTTTTGTAATTGCGAGAGCACAACAAGTACATATGTAGTCATTCCAGCACTTTTGCCCCGCTAGAAAAAAAGTTAGGAAAGTAATAAGATTTTCTAACGGTGCTTTACCTTTTTGTAATTGCGAGAGCACGACAATTACATATGTAGTCATTCCAGCACTTTTGCACCGCTAGAAAAAAAGTTAGGAAACTAATAAGATTTTCTAACGGTGCGTTGACTTTTTAGAATTCTGAGAGCACAACAATTACATATGTAGTCATTCCAGCACTTTTGCACCGCTAGAAAAAAAGTTAGGAAAGTAATAAGATTTTCTAACGGTGCGTTACCTTTTTGTAATTGCGAGAGCACGACAATTACATATGTAGTCATTCCGGCACTTTTGCACCGCTAGGAAAAACGTTAGGAAACTAATAAGATTTGCTAACGGTGCGTTACCTTTTTGTAATTGCGAGAGCACAACAATTACATATGTAGTCATTCCAGCACTTTTGCACCGCTAGAAAAAAAGTTAGGAAAGTAATAAGATTTTCTAACGGTGCGTTACCTTTTTGTAATTGCGAGAGGACGACAATTACATATGTAGTCATTCCAGCACTTTTGCACCGCTAGAAAAAAGTTAGGAAACTAATGGGATTTTCTAACGGTGCGTTACCTTTTTGTAATTGCGAGAGCACAACATCTACATATCTAGTCATTCCAGCACTTTTGCACCGCTAGAAAAAAAGTTAGGAAACTAATAAGATTTTCTAACGGTGCGTTACCTTTTTGTAATTGCGAGAGCACAACGAGTACATATGTAGTCATTCCAGCACTTTTGCACTGCTAGAAAAAAAGTTAGGAAAGTAATAAGATTTTCTAACGGTGCGTTACCTTTTTGTAATTGCGAGAGCACGACAATTACATATGTAGTTATTCCAGCACTTTTGCACCGCTAGAAAAAAGTTAGGAAACTAATAAGATTTTCTAACGGTGCGTTAGCTTTTTGTAATTGCGAGAGCACAACAATTACATATGTAGTCATTCCAGCACTTTTGCACCGCTAGGAAAAACGTTAGGAAACTAATAAGATTTTCTAACGGTGCGTTACCTTTTTGTAATTGCGAGAGCACAACGAGTACATATGTAGTCATTCCAGCACTTTTGCACCGCTAGAAAAAAAGTTAGGAAAGTAATAAGATTTTCTAACGGTGCGTTACCTTTTTGTAATTGCGAGAGGACGACAATTACATATGTAGTCATTCCAGCACTTTTGCACCGCTAGAAAAAAAGTTAGGAAACTAATGGGATTTTCCAACGGTGCGTTACCTTTTTGTAATTGCGAGAGCACAACATCTACATATCTAGTCATTCCAGCACTTTTGCACCACTAGAAAAAAAGTTAGGAAACTAATAAGATTTTCTAACGGTGCGTTACCTTTTTGTAATTGCGAGAGCACAACGAGTACATATGTAGTCATTCCAGCACTTTTGCCCCGCTAGAAAAAAAGTTAGGAAAGTAATAAGATTTTCTAACGGTGCGTTACCTTTTTGTAATTGCGAGAGCACGACAATTACATATGTAGTCATTCCAGCACTTTTGCACCGCTAGAAAAAAAGTTAGGAAACTAATAAGATTTTCTAACGGTGCGTTGACTTTTTAGAATTCTGAGAGCACAACAATTACATATGTAGTCATTCCAGCACTTTTGCACCGCTAGAAAAAAAGTTAGGAAACTAATAAGATTTTCTAACGGTGCGTTAGCTTTTTGTAATTGCGAGAGCACAACAATTACATATGTAGTCATTCCAGCACTTTTGCACCGCTAGGAAAAACGTTAGGAAACTAATAAGATTTTCTAACGGTGCGTTACCTTTTTGTAATTGCGAGAGCACAACGAGTACATATGTAGTCATTCCAGCACTTTTGCCCCGCTAGAAAAAAAGTTAGGAAAGTAATAAGATTTTCTAACGGTGCTTTACCTTTTTGTAATTGCGAGAGCACGACAATTACATATGTAGTCATTCCAGCACTTTTGCACCGCTAGAAAAAAAGTTAGGAAACTAATAAGATTTTCTAACGGTGCGTTGACTTTTTAGAATTCTGAGAGCACAACAATTACATATGTAGTCATTCCAGCACTTTTGCACCGCTAGAAAAAAAGTTAGGAAACTAATAAGATTTTCTAACGGTGCGTTAGCTTTTTGTAATTGCGAGAGCACAACAATTACATATGTAGTCATTCCAGCACTTTTGCACTGCTAGAAAAAAAGTTAGGAAACTAATGGGATTTTCTAACGGTGCGTTACCTTTTTGTAATTGCGAGAGCACAACGAGTACATATGTAGTCATTCCAGCACTTTTGCACTGCTAGAAAAAAAGTTAGGAAAGTAATAAGATTTTCTAACGGTGCGTTACCTTTTTGTAATTGCGAGAGCACGACAATTACATATGTAGTCATTCCAGCACTTTTGCACCGCTAGAAAAAGTTAGGAAACTAACAAGATTTTCTAACGGTGCGTTAGCTTTTTGTAATTGCGGGAGCACAACAATTACATATGTAGTCATTCCAGCACTTTTGCACCGCTAGGAAAAACGTTAGGAAACTAATAAGATTTTCTAACGGTGCGTTACCTTTTTGTAATTGCGAGAACACAAGAATTACATATATAGTCATTCCACCACTTTTGCACCGCTAGAAAAAAAGTTAGGAAACTAATAAGATTTTCTAACGGTGCGTTACCTTTTTGTAATTGCGAGAGCACAACGAGTACATATGTAGTCATTCCAGCACTTTTGCACTGCTAGAAAAAAGTTAGGAAACTAATAAGATTTTCTAACGGTGCGTTAGCTTTTTGTAATTGCGAGAGCACAACAATTACATATGTAGTCATTCCAGCACTTTTGCACCGCTAGGAAAAACGTTAGGAAACTAATAAGATTTTCTAACGGTGCGTTACCTTTTTGTAATTGCGAGAGCACGACAATTACATATGTAGTCATTCCAGCACTTTTGCACCGCTAGAAAAAAGTTAGGAAACTAATAAGATTTTCTAACGGTGCGTTAGCTTTTTGTAATTGCGAGAGCACAACAATTACATATGTAGTCATTCCAGCACTTTTGCACCGCTAGGAAAAACGTTAGGAAACTAATAAGATTTTCTAACGATGCGTTACCTTTTTGTAATTGCGAGAGCACAACAATTACATATGTAGTCATTCCAGCACTTTTGCACAGCTAGAAAAAAAGTTAGGAAAGTAATAAGATTTTCTAACGGTGCGTTACCTTTTTGTAATTGCGAGGGGCGACAATTACATATGTAGTCATTCCAGCACTTTTGCACCGCTAGAAAAAAAGTTAGGAAAGTAATAAGATTTTCTAACGGTGCGTTACCTTTTCGTAATTGCGAGAGCACGACAATTACATATGTAGTCATTCCGGCACTTTTGCACAGCTAGGAAAAACGTTAGGAAACTAATAAGATTTTCTAACGGTGCGTTACCTTTTTGTAATTGCGAGAGCACAACAATTACATATGTAGTCATTCCAGCACTTTTGCACAGCTAGAAAAAAAGTTAGGAAAGTAATAAGATTTTCTAACGGTGCGTTACCTTTTTGTAATTGCGAGGGGCGACAATTACATATGTAGTCATTCCAGCACTTTTGCACCGCTAGAAAAAAAGTTAGGAAACTAATGGGATTTTCTAACGGTGCGTTACCTTTTTGTAATTGCGAGAGCACAACATCTACATATCTAGTCATTCCAGCACTTTTGCACCGCTAGAAAAAAAGTTAGAAAACTAATAAGATTTTCTAACGGTGCGTTACCTTTTTGTAATTGCGAGAGCACAACGAGTATATATGTAGTCATTCCAGCACTTTTGCCCCGCTAGAAAAAAAGTTAGGAAAGTAATAAGATTTTCTAACGGTGCGTTACCTTTTTGTAATTGCGAGAGCATAAGAATTACATATGTAGTCATTCCAGCACTTTTGCACCGCTAAGAAAAACGTTAGGAAACTAATAAGATTTTCTAACGGTGCGTTACCTTTTTGTAATTGCGAGAGCACAACGAGTACATATGTAGTCATTCCAGCACTTTTGCACCGCTAGAAAAAAAGTTAGGAAACTAATAAGATTTTCTAACGGTGCGTTGACTTTTTAGAATTCTGAGAGCACAACAATTACATATGTAGTCATTCCAGCACTTTTGCACCGCTAGAAAAAAAGTTAGGAAACTAATAAGATTTTCTAACGGTGCGTTGACTTTTTAGAATTCTGAGAGCACAACAATTACATATGTAGTCATTCCAGCACTTTTGCACCGCTAGAAAAAAAGTTAGGAAACTAATAAGATTTTCTAACGGTGCGTTACCTTTTTGTAATTGCGAGAGCACAACGAGTACATATGTAGTCATTCCAGCACTTTTGCACCGCTAGAGAAAAAGTTAGGAAACTAATAAGATTTTCTAACGGTGCGTTACCTTTTTGTAATTGCGAGAGCATAAGAATTACATATGTAGTCATTCCAGCACTTTTGCACCGCTAAGAAAAACGTTAGGAAACTAATAAGATTTTCTAACGGTGCGTTACCTTTTTGTAATTGCGAGAGCACAACGAGTACATATGTAGTCATTCCAGCACTTTTGCACCGCTAGAAAAAAAGTTAGGAAACTAATAAGATTTTCTAACGGTGCGTTACCTTTTTGTAATTGCGAGAGCACGACAATTACATATGTAGTCATTCCGGCACTTTTGCACCGCTAGGAAAAACGTTAGGAAACTAATAAGATTTTCTAACGGTGCGTTACCTTTTTGTAATTGCGAGAGCACAACAATTACATATGTAGTCTTCCAGCACTTTTGCACCGCTAGAAAAAAAGTTAGGAAAGTAATAAGATTTTCTAACGGTGCGTTACCTTTTTGTAATTGCGAGAGGACGACAATTACATATGTAGTCATTCCAGCACTTTTGCACCGCTAGAAAAAAAGTTAGGAAACTAATGGGATTTTCCAACGGTGCGTTACCTTTTTGTAATTGCGAGAGCACAACATCTACATATCTAGTCATTCCAGCACTTTTGCACCGCTAGAAAAAAAGTTAGGAAACTAATAAGATTTTCTAACGGTGCGTTACCTTTTTGTAATTGCGAGAGCACAACGAGTACATATGTAGTCATTCCAGCACTTTTACCCCGCTAGAAAAAAAGTTAGGAAAGTAATAAGATTTTCTAACGGTGCGTTACCTTTTTGTAATTGCGAGAGCACGACAATTACATATGTAGTCATTCCAGCACTTTTGCACCGCTAGAAAAAAAGTTAGGAAACTAATAAGATTTTCTAACGGTGCGTTGACTTTTTAGAATTCTGAGAGCACAACAATTACATATGTAGTCATTCCAGCACTTTTGCACCGCTAGGAAAAACGTTAGGAAACTAATAAGATTTTCTAACGGTGCGTTACCTTTTTGTAATTGCGAGAGCACAACAAGTACATATGTAGTCATTCCAGCACTTTTGCCCCGCTAGAAAAAAAGTTAGGAAAGTAATAAGATTTTCTAACGGTGCTTTACCTTTTTGTAATTGCGAGAGCACGACAATTACATATGTAGTCATTCCAGCACTTTTGCACCGCTAGAAAAAAAGTTAGGAAACTAATAAGATTTTCTAACGGTGCGTTGACTTTTTAGAATTCTGAGAGCACAACAATTACATATGTAGTCATTCCAGCACTTTTGCACCGCTAGAAAAAAAGTTAGGAAACTAATAAGATTTTCTAACGGTGCGTTAGCTTTTTGTAATTGCGAGAGCACAACAATTACATATGTAGTCATTCCAGCACTTTTGCACTGCTAGAAAAAAAGTTAGGAAACTAATGGGATTTTCTAACGGTGCGTTACCTTTTTGTAATTGCGAGAGCACAACGAGTACATATGTAGTCATTCCAGCACTTTTGCACTGCTAGAAAAAAAGTTAGGAAAGTAATAAGATTTTCTAACGGTGCGTTACCATTTTGTAATTGCGAGAGCACGACAATTACATATGTAGTCATTCCAGCACTTTTGCACCGCTAGAAAAAAGTTAGGAAACTAACAAGATTTTCTAACGGTGCGTTAGCTTTTTGTAATTGCGGGAGCACAACAATTACATATGTAGTCATTCCAGCACTTTTGCACCGCTAGGAAAAACGTTAGGAAACTAATAAGATTTTCTAACGGTGCGTTACCTTTTTGTAATTGCGAGAACACAACAATTACATATATAGTCATTCCACCACTTTTGCACCGCTAGAAAAAAAGTTAGGAAACTAATGGGATTTTCTAACGGTGCGTTACCTTTTTGTAATTGCGAGAGCACAACGAGTACATATGTAGTCATTCCAGCACTTTTGCACTGCTAGAAAAAAAGTTAGGAAAGTAATAAGATTTTCTAACGGTGCGTTACCTTTTTGTAATTGCGAGAGCACGACAATTACATATGTAGTCATTCCAGCACTTTTGCACCGCTAGAAAAAAGTTAGGAAACTAACAAGATTTTCTAACGGTGCGTTAGCTTTTTGTAATTGCGGGAGCACAACAATTACATATGTAGTCATTCCAGCACTTTTGCACCGCTAGGAAAAACGTTAGGAAACTAATAAGATTTTCTAACGGTGCGTTACCTTTTTGTAATTGCGAGAACACAACAATTACATATATAGTCATTCCACCACTTTTGCACCGCTAGAAAAAAAGTTAGGAAACTAATAAGATTTTCTAACGGTGCGTTACCTTTTTGTAATTGCGAGAGCACAACGAGTACATATGTAGTCATTCCAGCACTTTTGCACTGCTAGAAAAAAGTTAGGAAACTAATAAGATTTTCTAACGGTGCGTTAGCTTTTTGTAATTGCGAGAGCACAACAATTACATATGTAGTCATTCCAGCACTTTTGCACCGCTAGGAAAAACGTTAGGAAACTAATAAGATTTTCTAACGGTGCGTTACCTTTTTGTAATTGCGAGAGCACGACAATTACATATGTAGTCATTCCAGCACTTTTGCACCGCTAGAAAAAAGTTAGGAAACTAATACGATTTTCTAACGGTGCGTTAGCTTTTTGTAATTGCGAGAGCACAACAATTACATATGTAGTCATTCCAGCACTTTTGCACCGCTAGGAAAAACGTTAGGAAACTAATAAGATTTTCTAACGGTGCGTTACCTTTTTGTAATTGCGAGAGCACAACAATTACATATGTAGTCATTCCAGCACTTTTGCACCGCTAGAAAAAAAGTTAGGAAACTAATAAGATTTTCTAACGGTGCGTTACCTTTTTGTAATTGCGAGAGCACAACGAGTACATATGTAGTCATTCCAGCACTTTTGCACTGCTAGAAAAAAGTTAGGAAACTAATAAGATTTTCTAACGGTGCGTTAGCTTTTTGTAATTGCGAGAGCACAACAATTACATATGTAGTCATTCCAGCACTTTTGCACCGCTAGGAAAAACGTTAGGAAACTAATAAGATTTTCTAACGGTGCGTTACCTTTTTGTAATTGCGAGAGCACGACAATTACATATGTAGTCATTCCAGCACTTTTGCACCGCTAGAAAAAAGTTAGGAAACTAATACGATTTTCTAACGGTGCGTTAGCTTTTTGTAATTGCGAGAGCACAACAATTACATATGTAGTCATTCCAGCACTTTTGCACCGCTAGGAAAAACGTTAGGAAACTAATAAGAATTTCTAACGGTGCGTTACCTTTTTGTAATTGCGAGAGCACAACAATTACATATGTAGTCATTCCAGCACTTTTGCACCGCTAGAAAAAAAGTTAGGAAAGTAATAAGATTTTCTAACGGTGCGTTACCTTTTTGTAATTGCGAGAGCACGACAATTACATATGTAGTCATTCCGGCACTTTTGCACCGCTAGGAAAAACGTTAGGAAACTAATAAGATTTTCTAACGGTGCGTTACCTTTTTGTAATTGCGAGAGCACAACGAGTACATATGTAGTCATTCCAGCACTTTTGCCCCGCTAGAAAAAAAGTTAGGAAAGTAATAAGATTTTCTAACGGTGCGTTACCTTTTTGTAATTGCGAGAGGACGACAATTACATATGTAGTCATTCCAGCACTTTTGCACCGCTAGAAAAAAAGTTAGGAAACTAATGGGATTTTCCAACGGTGCGTTACCTTTTTGTAATTGCGAGAGCACAACATCTACATATCTAGTCATTCCAGCACTTTTGCACCGCTAGAAAAAAAGTTAGGAAACTAATAAGATTTTCTAACGGTGCGTTACCTTTTTGTAATTGCGAGAGCACAACGAGTACATATGTAGTCATTCCAGCACTTTTGCCCCGCTAGAAAAAAAGTTAGGAAAGTAATAAGATTTTCTAACGGTGCGTTACCTTTTTGTAATTGCGAGAGCACGACAATTACATATGTAGTCATTCCAGCACTTTTGCACCGCTAGAAAAAAAGTTAGGAAACTAATAAGATTTTCTAACGGTGCTTTGACTTTTTAGAATTCTGAGAGCACAACAATTACATATGTAGTCATTCCAGCACTTTTGCACCGCTAGAAAAAAAGTTAGGAAACTAATAAGATTTTCTAACGGTGCGTTAGCTTTTTGTAATTGCGAGAGCACAACAATTACATATGTAGTCATTCCAGCACTTTTGCACCGCTAGGAAAAACGTTAGGAAACTAATAAGATTTTCTAACGGTGCGTTACCTTTTTGTAATTGCGAGAGCACAACGAGTACATATGTAGTCATTCCAGCACTTTTGCCCCGCTAGAAAAAAAGTTAGGAAAGTAATAAGATTTTCTAACGGTGCTTTACCTTTTTGTAATTGCGAGAGCACGACAATTACATATGTAGTCATTCCAGCACTTTTGCACCGCTAGAAAAAAAGTTAGGAAACTAATAAGATTTTCTAACGGTGCGTTGACTTTTTAGAATTCTGAGAGCACAACAATTACATATGTAGTCATTCCAGCACTTTTGCACCGCTAGAAAAAAAGTTAGGAAACTAATAAGATTTTCTAACGGTGCGTTAGCTTTTTGTAATTGCGAGAGCACAACAATTACATATGTAGTCATTCCAGCACTTTTGCACTGCTAGAAAAAAAGTTAGGAAACTAATGGGATTTTCTAACGGTGCGTTACCTTTTTGTAATTGCGAGAGCACAACGAGTACATATGTAGTCATTCCAGCACTTTTGCACTGCTAGAAAAAAAGTTAGGAAAGTAATAAGATTTTCTAACGGTGCGTTACCATTTTGTAATTGCGAGAGCACGACAATTACATATGTAGTCATTCCAGCACTTTTGCACCGCTAGAAAAAAGTTAGGAAACTAACAAGATTTTCTAACGGTGCGTTAGCTTTTTGTAATTGCGGGAGCACAACAATTACATATGTAGTCATTCCAGCACTTTTGCACCGCTAGGAAAAACGTTAGGAAACTAATAAGATTTTCTAACGGTGCGTTACCTTTTTGTAATTGCGAGAACACAACAATTACATATATAGTCATTCCACCACTTTTGCACCGCTAGAAAAAAAGTTAGGAAACTAATGGGATTTTCTAACGGTGCGTTACCTTTTTGTAATTGCGAGAGCACAACGAGTACATATGTAGTCATTCCAGCACTTTTGCACTGCTAGAAAAAAAGTTAGGAAAGTAATAAGATTTTCTAACGGTGCGTTACCTTTTTGTAATTGCGAGAGCACGACAATTACATATGTAGTCATTTCAGCACTTTTGCACCGCTAGAAAAAAAGTTGGGAAAGTAATAAGATTTTCTAACGGTGCGTTACCTTTTTGTAATTGCGAGAGCACGACAATTACATATGTAGTCATTCCGGCACTTTTGCACCGCTAGAAAAAAAGTTAGGAAATTAATAAGATTTTCTAACGGTGCGTTACCTTTTTGTAATTGCGAGAGGACGACAATTACATATGTAGTCATTCCAGCACTTTTGCACCGCTAGAAAAAAAGTTAGGAAACTAATGGGATTTTCTAACGGTGCGTTACCTTTTTGTAATTGGGAGAGCACAACATCTACATATCTAGTCATTCCAGCACTTTTGCACCGCTAGAAAAAATGTTGGGAAATTAATAAGATTTTTTAACGGTGCGTTACCTTTTTGTAATTGCGAGAGCACAACAATTACATATGTAGTCATTCCAGCACTTTTGCACTGCTAGAAAAAAAGTTAGGAAACTAATAAGATTTTCTAACGGTGCGTTACCTTTTTGTAATTGCGAGAGCACAACGAGTATACATGTAGTCATTCCAGCACTTTTGCACTGCTAGAAAAAAAGTTAGGAAACTAATAAGATTTTCTAACGGTGCGTTACCTTTTTGTAATTGCGAGAGCACAACAATTACATATGTAGTCATTACAGCACTTTTGCACCGCTAGAAAAAAAGTTAGGAAACTAATGGGATTTTTTAACGGTGCGTTACCTTTTTGTAATTGCGAGAGCACGACAATTACATATGTAGTCATTCCGGCACTTTTGCACCGCTAGAAAAAAAGTTAGGAAATTAATAAGATTTTCTAACGGTGCGTTACCTTTTTGTAATTGCGAGAGGACGACAATTACATATGTAGTCATTCCAGCACTTTTGCACCGCTAGAAAAAAAGTTAGGAAACTAATGGGATTTTCTAACGGTGCGTTACCTTTTTGTAATTCCGAGCGCACAACATCTACATATCTAGTCATTCCAGCACTTTTGCACCGCTAGAAAAAAAGTTAGGAAACTAATAAGATTTTCTAACGGTGCGTTACCTTTTTGTAATTGCGAGAGCACAACGAGTACATATGTAGTCATTCCAGCACTTTTGCCCCGCTAGAAAAAAAGTTAGGAAAGTAATAAGATTTTCTAACGGTGCGTTACCTTTTTGTAATTGCGAGAGCACGACAATTACATATGTAGTCATTCCAGCACTTTTGCACCGCTAGAAAAAAAGTTAGGAAACTAATAAGATTTTCTAACGGTGCGTTGACTTTTTAGAATTCTGAGAGCACAACAATTACATATGTAGTCATTCCAGCACTTTTGCACCGCTAGAAAAAAAGTTAGGAAACTAATAAGATTTTCTAACGGTGCGTTAGCTTTTTGTAATTGCGAGAGCACAACAATTACATATATAGTCATTCCAGCACTTTTGCACCGCTAGGAAAAACGTTAGGAAACTAATAAGATTTTCTAACGGTGCGTTAGCTTTTTGTAATTGCGAGAGCACAACAATTACATATGTAGTCATTCCAGCACTTTTGCACTGCTAGAAAAAAAGTTAGGAAACTAATGGGATTTTCTAACGGTGCGTTACCTTTTTGTAATTGCGAGAGCACAACGAGTACATATGTAGTCATTCCAGCACTTTTGCACCGCTAGAAAAAAAGTTAGGAAACTAATAAGATTTTCTAACGGTGCGTCACCTTTTTGTAATTGCGAGAGCACAACGAGTACATATGTAGTCATTCCAGCACTTTTGCACCGCTAGAAAAAAAGTTAGGAAACTAATAACATTTTCTAACGGTGCGTTAGCTTTTTATAATTGCGAGAGCACAACAATTACATATGTAGTCATTCCAGCACTTTTGCACTGCTAGAAAAAAAGTTAGGAAACTAATAAGATTTTCTAACGGTGCGTTACCTTTTTGTAATTGCGAGAGCTCAACAATTACATATGTAGTCATTACAGCACTTTTGCACCGCTAGAAAAAAAGTTAGGAAACTAATGGGATTTTTTAACGGTGCGTTACCTTTTTGTAATTGCGGGAGCACGACAATTACATATGTAGTCATTCCGGCACTTTTGCACCGCTAGAAAAAAAGTTAGGAAATTAATAAGATTTTCTAACGGTGCGTTACCTTTTTGTAATTGCGAGAGGACGACAATTACATATGTAGTCATTCCAGCACTTTTGCACCGC
Source organism: Diabrotica undecimpunctata (assembly GCF_040954645.1). Classification (NCBI taxonomy): domain Eukaryota; kingdom Metazoa; phylum Arthropoda; class Insecta; order Coleoptera; family Chrysomelidae; genus Diabrotica; species Diabrotica undecimpunctata. The sequence goes on along the minus strand of NW_027311889.1, from coordinate 477,058 downwards.
TAGAAAAAAAGTTAGGAAACTAATGGGATTTTCTAACGGTGCGTTACCTTTTTGTAATTCCGAGAGCACAACATCTACATATCTAGTCATTCCAGCACTTTTGCACCGCTAGAAAAAAAGTTAGGAAACTAATAAGATTTTCTAACGGTGCGTTACCTTTTTGTAATTGCGAGAGCACAACGAGTACATATGTAGTCATTCCAGCACTTTTGCCCCGCTAGAAAAAAAGTTAGGAAAGTAATAAGATTTTCTAACGGTGCGTTACCTTTTTGTAATTGCGAGAGCACGACAATTACATATGTAGTCATTCCAGCACTTTTGCACCGCTAGAAAAAAAGTTAGGAAACTAATGGGATTTTCTAACGGTGCGTTACCTTTTTGTAATTCCGAGAGCACAACATCTACATATCTAGTCATTCCAGCACTTTTGCGCCGCTAGAAAAAAAGTTAGGAAATTAATAAGATTTTCTAACGGTGCGTTACCTTTTTGTAATTGCGAGAGCACAACGAGTACATATGTAGTCATTCCAGCACTTTTGCCCCGCTAGAAAAAAAGTTAGGAAAGTAATAAGATTTTCTAACGGTGCGTTACCTTTTTGTAATTGCGAGAGCACGACAATTACATATGTAGTCATTCCAGCACTTTTGCACCGCTAGAAAAAAAGTAAGGAAACTAATAAGATTTTCTAACGGTGCGTTAGCTTTTTGTAATTGCGAGAGCACAACAATTACATATATAGTCATTCCAGCACTTTTGCACCGCTAGGAAAAACGTTAGGAAACTAATAAGATTTTCTAACGGTGCGTTAGCTTTTTGTAATTGCGAGAGCACAACAATTACATATGTAGTCATTCCAGCACTTTTGCACTGCTAGAAAAAAAGTTAGGAAACTAATGGGATTTTCTAACGGTGCGTTACCTTTTTGTAATTGCGAGAGCACAACATCTACATATCTAGTCATTCCAGCACTTTTGCACCGCTAGAAAAAAAGTTAGGAAACTAATAAGATTTTCTAACGGTGCGTTACCTTTTTGTAATTGCGAGAGCACAACGAGTACATATGTAGTCATTCCAGCACTTTTGCACCGCTAGAAAAAAAGTTAGGAAACTAATAAGATTTTCTAACGGTGCGTTAGCTTTTTATAATTGCGAGAGCACAACAATTACATATGTAGTCATTCCAGCACTTTTGCACTGCTAGAAAAAAAGTTAGGAAACTAATAAGATTTTCTAACGGTGCGTTACCTTTTTGTAATTGCGAGAGCACAACAATTACATATGTAGTCATTACAGCACTTTTGCACCGCTAGAAAAAAAGTTAGGAAACTAATGGGATTTTTTAACGGTGCGTTACCTTTTTGTAATTGCGAGAGCACGACAATTACATATGTAGTCATTCCGGCACTTTTGCACCGCTAGAAAAAAAGTTAGGAAATTAATAAGATTTTCTAACGGTGCGTTACCTTTTTGTAATTGCGAGAGGACGACAATTACATATGTAGTCATTCCAGCACATTTGCACCGCTAGAAAAAAAGTTAGGAAACTAATGGGATTTTCTAACGGTGCGTTACCTTTTTGTAATTCCGAGAGCACAACATCTACATATCTAGTCATTCCAGCACTTTTGCACCGCTAGAAAAAAAGTTAGGAAACTAATAAGATTTTCTAACGGTGCGTTACCTTTTTGTAATTGCGAGAGCACAACGAGTACATATGTAGTCATTCCAGCACTTTTGCCCCGCTAGAAAAAAAGTTAGGAAAGTAATAAGATTTTCTAACGGTGCGTTACTTTTTTGTAATTGCGAGAGCACGACAATTACATATGTAGTCATTCCAGCACTTTTGCATCGCTAGAAAAAAAGTTAGGAAACTAATAAGATTTTCTAACGGTGCGTTGACTTTTTAGAATTCTGAGAGCACAACAATTACATATGTAGTCATTCCAGCACTTTTGCACCGCTAGAAAAAAAGTTAGGAAACTAATAAGATTTTCTAACGGTGCGTTAGCTTTTTGTAACTGCGAGAGCACAACAATTACATATGTAGTCATTCCAGCACTTTTGCACCGCTAGGAAAAACGTTAGGAAACTAATAAGATTTTCTAACGGTGCGTTACCTTTTTGTAATTGCGAGAGCACAACGAGTACATATGTAGTCATTCCAGCACTTTTGCACCGCTAGAAAAAAAGTTAGGAAACTAATAAGATTTTCTAACGGTGCGTTAGCTTTTTGTAATTGCGAGAGCACAACAATTACATATGTGGTCATTCCAGCACTTTTGCACTGCTAGAAAAAAAGTTAGGAAACTAATAAGATTTTCTAACGGTGCGTTACCTTTTTGTAATTGCGAGAGCACAACGAGTACATATGTAGTCATTCCAGCACTTTTGCACTGCTAGAAAAAAAGTTAGGAAAGTAATAAGATTTTCTAACGGTGCGTTACCTTTTTGTAATTGCGAGAGCACGACAATTACATATGTAGTCATTCCAGCACTTTTGCACCGCTAGAAAAAAGTTAGGAAACTAATAAGATTTTCTAACGGTGCGTAACCTTTTTGTAATTGCGAGAGCACAACGAGTACATATGTAGTCATTCCAGCACTTTTGCACCGCTAGAAAAAAAGTTAGGAAACTAATAAGATTTTCTAACGGTGAGTTAGCTTTTTGTAATTGCGAGAGCACAACAATTACATATGTAGTCATTCCAGCACTTTTGCACTGCTAGAAAAAAAGTTAGGAAACTAATAAGATTTTCTAACGGTGCGTTGACTTTTTAGAATTCTGAGAGCACAACAATTACATATGTAGTCATTCCAGCACTTTTGCACCGCTAGGAAAAACGTTAGGAAACTAATAAGATTTTCTAACGGTGCGTTACCTTTTTGTAATTGCGAGAGGACGACAATTACATATGTAGTCATTCCAGCACTTTTGCACCGCTAGAAAAAAAGTTAGGAAACTAATGGGATTTTCTAACGGTGCGTTACCTTTTTGTAATTGCGAGAGCACAACATCTACATATCTAGTCATTCCAGCACTTTTGCACCGCTAGAAAAAAAGTTAGGAAACTAATAAGATTTTCTAACGGTGCGTTGACTTTTTAGAATTCTGAGAGCACAACAATTACATATGTAGTCATTCCAGCACTTTTGCACCGCTAGAAAAAAAGTTAGGAAACTAATAAGATTTTCTAACGGTGCGTTAGCTTTTTGTAATTGCGAGGGCACAACAATTACATATGTAGTCATTCCAGCACTTTTGCACCGCTAGGAAAAAGTTAGGAAACTAATAAGATTTTCTAACGGTGCGTTGACTTTTTAGAATTCTGAGAGCACAACAATTACATATGTAGTCATTCCAGCACTTTTGCACCGCTAGAAAAAAAGTTAGGAAACTAATAAGATTTTCTAACGGTGCGTTGACTTTTTAGAATTCTGAGAGCACAACAATTACATATGTAGTCATTCCAGCACTTTTGCACCGCTAGAAAAAAAGTTAGGAAACTAATGGGATTTTCTAACGGTGCGTTACCTTTTTGTAATTGCGAGAGCACAACGAGTACATATGTGGTCATTCCAGCACTTTTGCACTGCTAGAAAAAAAGTTAGGAAAGTAATAAGATTTTCTAACGGTGCGTTACCTTTTTGTAATTGCGAGAGCACGACAATTACATATGTAGTCATTCCAGCACTTTTGCACCGCTAGAAAAAAGTTAGGAAACTAACAAGATTTTCTAACGGTGCGTTAGCTTTTTGTAATTGCGGGAGCACAACAATTACATATGTAGTCATTCCAGCACTTTTGCACCGCTAGGAAAAACGTTAGGAAACTAATAAGATTTTCTAACGGTGCGTTACCTTTTTGTAATTGCGAGAACACAACAATTACATATATAGTCATTCCACCACTTTTGCACCGCTAGAAAAAAAGTTAGGAAACTAATGGGATTTTCTAACGGTGCGTTACCTTTTTGTAATTGCGAGAGCACAACGAGTACATATGTAGTCATTCCAGCACTTTTGCCCCGCTAGAAAAAAAGTTAGGAAAGTAATAAGATTTTCTAACGGTGCGTTACTTTTTTGTAATTGCGAGAGCACGACAATTACATATGTAGTCATTCCAGCACTTTTGCATCGCTAGAAAAAAAGTTAGGAAACTAATAAGATTTTCTAACGGTGCGTTGACTTTTTAGAATTCTGAGAGCACAACAATTACATATGTAGTCATTCCAGCACTTTTGCACCGCTAGAAAAAAAGTTAGGAAACTAATAAGATTTTCTAAGGGTGCGTTAGCTTTTTGTAACTGCGAGAGCACAACAATTACATATGTAGTCATTCCAGCACTTTTGCACCGCTAGGAAAAACGTTAGGAAACTAATAAGATTTTCTAACGGTGCGTTACCTTTTTGTAATTGCGAGAGCACAACGAGTACATATGTAGTCATTCCAGCACTTTTGCACCGCTAGAAAAAAAGTTAGGAAACTAATAAGATTTTCTAACGGTGCGTTAGCTTTTTGTAATTGCGAGAGCACAACAATTACATATGTAGTCATTCCAGCACTTTTGCACCGCTAGGAAAAACGTTAGGAAACTAATAAGATTTTCTAACGGTGCGTTACCTTTTTGTAATTGCGAGAGCACAACGAGTACATATGTAGTCATTCCAGCACTTTTGCACCGCTAGAAAAAAAGTTAGGAAAGTAATAAGATTTTCTAACGGTGCGTTACCTTTTTGTAATTGCGAGAGCACGACAATTACATATGTAGTCATTCCAGCACTTTTGCACCGCTAGAAAAAAGTTAGGAAACTAATAAGATTTTCTAACGGTGCGTAACCTTTTTGTAATTGCGAGAGCACAACGAGTACATATGTAGTCATTCCAGCACTTTTGCACCGCTAGAAAAAAAGTTAGGAAACTAATAAGATTTTCTAACGGTGCGTTAGCTTTTTGTAATTGCGAGAGCACAACAATTACATATGTAGTCATTCCAGCACTTTTGCACTGCTAGAAAAAAAGTTAGGAAACTAATAAGATTTTCTACCGGTGCGTTACCTTTTTGTAATTGCGAGAGCACAACGAGTACATATGTAGTCATTCCAGCACTTTTGCACTGCTAGAAAAAAAGTTAGGAAAGTAATAAGATTTTCTAACGGTGCGTTACCTTTTTGTAATTGCGAGAGCACGACAATTACATATGTAGTCATTCCAGCACTTTTGCACCGCTAGAAAAAAGTTAGGAAACTAATAAGATTTTCTAACGGTGCGTTAGCTTTTTGTAATTGCGAGAGCACAACAATTACATATGTAGTCATTCCAGCACTTTTGCACTGCTAGAAAAAAAGTTAGGAAAGTAATAAGATTTTCTAACGGTGCGTTACCTTTTTGTAATTGCGAGAGGACGACAATTACATATGTAGTCATTCCAGCACTTTTGCACCGCTAGGAAAAACGTTAGGAAACTAATAAGATTTTCTAACGGTGCGTTACCTTTTTGTAATTGCGAGAGGACGACAATTACATATGTAGTCATTCCAGCACTTTTGCACCGCTAGAAAAAAAGTTAGGAAACTAATGGGATTTTCTAACGGTGCGTTACCTTTTTGTAATTGCGAGAGCACAACATCTACATATCTAGTCATTCCAGCACTTTTGCACCGCTAGAAAAAAAGTTAGGAAACTAATAAGATTTTCTAACGGTGCGTTGACTTTTTAGAATTCTGAGAGCACAACAATTACATATGTAGTCATTCCAGCACTTTTGCACCGCTAGAAAAAAAGTTAGGAAACTAATAAGATTTTCTAACGGTGCGTTAGCTTTTTGTAATTGCGAGAGCACAACAATTACATATGTAGTCATTCCAGCACTTTTGCACCGCTAGGAAACAGTTAGGAAACTAATAAGATTTTCTAACGGTGCGTTGACTTTTTAGAATTCTGAGAGCACAACAATTACATATGTAGTCATTCCAGCACTTTTGCACCGCTAGAAAAAAAGTTAGGAAACTAATAAGATTTTCTAACGGTGCGTTGACTTTTTAGAATTCTGAGAGCACAACAATTACATATGTAGTCATTCCAGCACTTTTGCACCGCTAGGAAAAACGTTAGGAAACTAATAAGATTTTCTAACGGTGCGTTACCTTTTTGTAATTGCGAGAGCACAACGAGTACATATGTAGTCATTCCAGCACTTTTGCACCGCTAGAAAAAAAGTTAGGAAACTAATAAGATTTTCTAACGGTGCGTTAGCTTTTTGTAATTGCGAGAGCACAACAATTACATATGTAGTCATTCCAGCACTTTTGCACTGCTAGAAAAAAAGTTAGGAAACTAATAAGATTTTCTAACGGTGCGTTACCTTTTTGTAATTGCGAGAGCACAATGAGTACATATGTAGTCATTCCAGCACTTTTGCACTGCTAGAAAAAAAGTTAGGAAAGTAATAAGATTTTCTAACGGTGCGTTACCTTTTTGTAATTGCGAGAGCACGACAATTACATATGTAGTCATTCCAGCACTTTTGCACCGCTAGAAAAAAGTTAGGAAACTAATAAGATTTTCTAACGGTGCGTAACCTTTTTGTAATTGCGAGAGCACAACGAGTACATATGTAGTCATTCCAGCACTTTTGCACAGCTAGAAAAAAAGTTAGGAAACTAATAAGATTTTCTAACGGTGCGTTAGCTTTTTGTAATTGCGAGAGCACAACAATTACATATGTAGTCATTCCAGCACTTTTGCACTGCTAGAAAAAAAGTTAGGAAACTAATAAGATTTTCTAACGGTGCGTTACCTTTTTGTAATTGCGAGAGCACAACGAGTACATATGTAGTCATTCCAGCACTTTTGCACTGCTAGAAAAAAAGTTAGGAAAGTAATAAGATTTTCTAACGGTGCGTTACCTTTTTGTAATTGCGAGAGCACGACAATTACATATGTAGTCATTCCAGCACTTTTGCACCGCTAGAAAAAAGTTAGGAAACTAATAAGATTTTCTAACGGTGCGTCAGCTTTTTGTAATTGCGAGAGCACAACAATTACATATGTAGTCATTCCAGCACTTTTGCACTGCTAGAAAAAAAGTTAGGAAAGTAATAAGATTTTCTAACGGTGCGTTACCTTTTTGTAATTGCGAGAGGACGACAATTACATATGTAGTCATTCCAGCACTTTTGCACCGCTAGGAAAAACGTTAGGAAACTAATAAGATTTTCTAACGGTGCGTTACCTTTTTGTAATTGCGAGAGGACGACAATTACATATGTAGTCATTCCAGCACTTTTGCACCGCTAGAAAAAAAGTTAGGAAACTAATGGGATTTTCTAACGGTGCGTTACCTTTTTGTAATTGCGAGAGCACAACATCTACATATCTAGTCATTCCAGCACTTTTGCACCGCTAGAAAAAAAGTTAGGAAACTAATAAGATTTTCTAACGGTGCGTTGACTTTTTAGAATTCTGAGAGCACAACAATTACATATGTAGTCATTCCAGCACTTTTGCACCGCTAGAAAAAAAGTTAGGAAACTAATAAGATTTTCTAACGGTGCGTTAGCTTTTTGTAATTGCGAGAGCACAACAATTACATATGTAGTCATTCCAGCACTTTTGCACCGCTAGGAAAAAGTTAGGAAACTAATAAGATTTTCTAACGGTGCGTTGACTTTTTAGAATTCTGAGAGCACAACAATTACATATGTAGTCATTCCAGCACTTTTGCACCGCTAGAAAAAAAGTTAGGAAACTAATAAGATTTTCTAACGGTGCGTTGACTTTTTAGAATTCTGAGAGCACAACAATTACATATGTAGTCATTCCAGCACTTTTGCACCGCTAGGAAAAACGTTAGGAAACTAATAAGATTTTCTAACGGTGCGCTACCTTTTTGTAATTGCGAGAGCACGACAATTACATATGTAGTCATTCTAGCACTTTTGCACCGCTAGAAAAAAAGTAAGGAAACTAATAAGATTTTCTAACGGTGCGTTGACTTTTTAGAATTCTGAGAGCACAACAATTACATATGTAGTCATTCCAGCACTTTTGCACCGCTAGAAAAAAAGTTAGGAAACTAATAAGATTTTCTAACGGTGCGTTGACTTTTTAGAATTCTGAGAGCACAACAATTACATATGTAGTCATTCCAGCACTTTTGCACTGCTAGAAAAAAAGTTAGGAAACTAATGGGATTTTCTAACGGTGCGTTACCTTTTTGTAATTGCGAGAGCACAACGAGTACATATGTGGTCATTCCAACACTTTTGCACTGCTAGAAAAAAAGTTAGGAAAGTAATAAGATTTTCTAACGGTGCGTTACCTTTTTGTAATTGCGAGAGCACGACAATTACATATGTAGTCATTCCAGCACTTTTGCACCGCTAGAAAAAAGTTAGGAAACTAACAAGATTTTCTAACGGTGCGTTAGCTTTTTGTAATTGCGAGAGCACAACAATTACATATGTAGTCATTCCAGCACTTTTGCACCGCTAGAAAAAAAGTTAGGAAAGTAATAAGATTTTCTAACGGTGCGTTACCTTTTTATAATTGCGAGAGCACGACAATTACATATGTAGTCATTCCGGCACTTTTGCACCGCTAGGAAAAACGTTAGGAAACTAATAAGATTTTCTAACGGTGCGTTACCTTTTTGTAATTGCGAGAGCACAACAATTACATATGTAGTCATTCCAGCACTTTTGCACCGCTAGAAAAAAAGTTAGGAAAGTAATAAGATTTTCTAACGGTGCGTTACCTTTTTGTAATTGCGAGAGGACGACAATTACATATGTAGTCATTCCAGCACTTTTGCACCGCTAGAAAAAAAGTTAGGAAACTAATGGGATTTTCCAACGGTGCGTTACCTTTTTGTAATTGCGAGAGCACAACATCTACATATCTAGTCATTCCAGCACTTTTGCACCACTAGAAAAAAAGTTAGGAAACTAATAAGATTTTCTAACGGTGCGTTACCTTTTTGTAATTGCGAGAGCACAACGAGTACATATGTAGTCATTCCAGCACTTTTGCCCCGCTAGAAAAAAAGTTAGGAAAGTAATAAGATTTTCTAACGGTGCGTTACCTTTTTGTAATTGCGAGAGCACGACAATTACATATGTAGTCATTCCAGCACTTTTGCACCGCTAGAAAAAAAGTTAGGAAACTAATAAGATTTTCTAACGGTGCGTTGACTTTTTAGAATTCTGAGAGCACAACAATTACATATGTAGTCATTCCAGCACTTTTGCACCGCTAGAAAAAAAGTTAGGAAACTAATAAGATTTTCTAACGGTGCGTTAGCTTTTTGTAATTGCGAGAGCACAACAATTACATATGTAGTCATTCCAGCACTTTTGCACCGCTAGGAAAAACGTTAGGAAACTAATAAGATTTTCTAACGGTGCGTTACCTTTTTGTAATTGCGAGAGCACAACGAGTACATATGTAGTCATTCCAGCACTTTTGCCCCGCTAGAAAAAAAGTTAGGAAAGTAATAAGATTTTCTAACGGTGCTTTACCTTTTTGTAATTGCGAGAGCACGACAATTACATATGTAGTCATTCCAGCACTTTTGCACCGCTAGAAAAAAAGTTAGGAAACTAATAAGATTTTCTAACGGTGCGTTGACTTTTTAGAATTCTGAGAGCACAACAATTACATATGTAGTCATTCCAGCACTTTTGCACCGCTAGAAAAAAAGTTAGGAAACTAATAAGATTTTCTAACGGTGCGTTAGCTTTTTGTAATTGCGAGAGCACAACAATTACATATGTAGTCATTCCAGCACTTTTGCACTGCTAGAAAAAAAGTTAGGAAACTAATGGGATTTTCTAACGGTGCGTTACCTTTTTGTAATTGCGAGAGCACAACGAGTACATATGTAGTCATTCCAGCACTTTTGCACTGCTAGAAAAAAAGTTAGGAAAGTAATAAGATTTTCTAACGGTGCGTTACCTTTTTGTAATTGCGAGAGCACGACAATTACATATGTAGTCATTCCAGCACTTTTGCACCGCTAGAAAAAAGTTAGGAAACTAACAAGATTTTCTAACGGTGCGTTAGCTTTTTGTAATTGCGGGAGCACAACAATTACATATGTAGTCATTCCAGCACTTTTGCACCGCTAGGAAAAACGTTAGGAAACTAATAAGATTTTCTAACGGTGCGTTACCTTTTTGTAATTGCGAGAACACAACAATTACATATATAGTCATTCCACCACTTTTGCACCGCTAGAAAAAAAGTTAGGAAACTAATAAGATTTTCTAACGGTGCGTTACCTTTTTGTAATTGCGAGAGCACAACGAGTACATATGTAGTCATTCCAGCACTTTTGCACTGCTAGAAAAAAGTTAGGAAACTAATAAGATTTTCTAACGGTGCGTTAGCTTTTTGTAATTGCGAGAGCACAACAATTACATATGTAGTCATTCCAGCACTTTTGCACCGCTAGGAAAAACGTTAGGAAACTAATAAAATTTTCTAACGGTGCGTTACCTTTTTGTAATTGCGAGAGCACGACAATTACATATGTAGTCATTCCAGCACTTTTGCACCGCTAGAAAAAAGTTAGGAAACTAATAACATACACTCTTCACCTTTCGACTCCTACCCATTAGTCGCCTCCTACGACAGATAGGGCCTTCTTGCCACGGCCGTATTCTTATCTCTGCGAGCCGAACGGACACACACACACACACACACACTCACACACGCACAGACGCACACACACACATACACTCTTCACCTCTCGACTCCTACCCATTAGTCGTCTCTTAAGACAGGCAGGGCCTTTTTGCCACGGCCGTGTTTTTATCTCTGCGAGCCATACAGACACACACACACACACACTCACACACACACACACACCTACACTCTTCACCTCTCGACTCTTACCTATTACTTGCCCCTTACGACAGGCAGGGCCTTCTTGCCTCGGCTGTATTCTTATCTCTGCAAGCCGAACGGACACACATACATAAACACACACTCACACACGCACACGCACATGCACACACACACATGAACTCTTCACCTCTCAACTCCTACCCATTATTCGCCTCTTACGACAGGCAGGGCCTTCTTGCCACCGCCGTATTCTTATCTTTGCGAGCCGAACGGACACACACACACTCACACACACGGACACACACACACCTACACTCTTCACCTCACGACTCCTACCTATTACTCGCCCCTTACGACAGGCAGGGCCTTCTTGCCTCGCTGTATTCTTATCTCTGCAAGCCGAACGGACACACATACATGCACACACACTTACACACACGTTCACTCTTCACCTATCGACTCCTACCCATTAGTCGCTCCTTACAGCAGGCATGGCCTTCTTGCCACGACCGTATTCTTATCTCTGTGAGCGGAAGGGATACACACACACACACATACACATACACGCACACATACTCACACACACACACACGCACACATACACTCTTCACCTCTCGATTCCTACCCATTAGTCGCCTCTTACGACAGGCATGGCCTTCTTGCCACGGCTGTTTTCTTACCTCTGCGACCCAAAGAACACACAGACACATACACACACACTCACACACGCACACACACACGCGCACACACGCACACATGCACATACATACACTCTCCACCTCTCGACTCCTACCCATTAGTCGCCTCTTACGACAGGCAGGGCCTTCTTGCCACGGCCGTGTTCTTATCTCTGCGAGCCTACTGGACACACACACACTCACACACACAAATACACACACACTCACACACCACACACACGCACACACGCACACACACACATACACTCTTCACCTCTCGACTCGTACGCATTAGTCGCCTCTTACGACGGCAGGGCCTTGTTGCCACGGCCGTGTTCTTATCTCTGCGAGACGACCGGACACACACACACTCACACAAGCACACACACGCACACACGCACACACACACATACACTCTTCACCTCTCGACTCCTACCTATTACTCGCCCCTTACGACAGGCAGGGCCTTCTTGCCTCGGCTGTATTCTTATCTCTGCAGGCCGAACGGACACACATACATACACACACACTCACACACGCACACACACACACACACTCACACACACACACACACACGCACACACACACACATACACTCTTCACCTTTCGACTCCTACCCATTAGTCGCCTCCTACGACAGATAGGGCCTTCTTGCCACGGCCGTATTCTTATCTCTGCGAGCCGAACGGACACACACACACACACACACTCACACACGCACAGACGCACACACACACATACACTCTTCACCTCTCGACTCCTACCCATTAGTCGTCTCTTAAGACAGGCAGGGCCTTTTTGCCACGGCCGTGTTTTTATCTCTGCGAGCCATACAAACACACACACACATACTCACACACACACACACCTACACTCTTCACCTCTCGACTCTTACCTATTACTTGCCCCTTACGACAGGCAGGGCCTTCTTGCCTCGGCCGTATTCTTATCTCTGCAAGCCAAACGGACACACACACATACTCACACACGCACACACACACGCACACACGCATACACACATACACTCTTCACCTCTCGTCTCCTACCTATTAGTCGCCCCTTACAAAAGGCAGGGTCTTCTTGCCTTGGCCGTATTCTTATCTCTGCAATCCAAACGGACACACAAACATACACACACACTCACACACGCACACACACGCACACACGCACACACACACATATACACTCTTCAGCGCTCGACTCCTACCCATTAGTCGCCTCTGACGACAGGCAGGGCCTTCTTGCCACGGCCGTGTTCTTATCTCTGCGAGCCTACTGGACACACACACACTCACACACACAAATACACACACACACTCACACACCACACACACGCACACACGCACACACACACATACACTCTTCACCTCTCGACTCGTACCCATTAGTCGCCTCTTACGACAGGCAGGGCCTTGTTGCCACGGCCGTGTTCTTATCTCTGCGAGACGACCGGACACACACACACACTCACACAAGCACACACACGCACACACGCACACACACACATACACTCTTCACCTCTCGACTCCTACCTATTACTCGCCCCTTACGACAGGCAGGGCCTTCTTGCCTCGGCTGTATTCTTATCTCTGCAGGCCGAACGGACACACATACATACACACACACTCACACACGCACACACACACACACTCACACACACACACACGCACACACACACACACATACACTCTTCACCTTTCGACTCCTACCCATTAGTCGCCTCCTAAGACAGATAGGGCCTTCTTGCCACGGCCGTATTCTTATCTCTGCAAGCCGAACGGACACACACACACACACACTCACACACGCACAGACGCACACACACACATACACTCTTCACCTCTCGACTCCTACCCATTAGTCGTCTCTTAAGACAGGCAGGGCCTTTTTGCCACGGCCGTGTTTTTATCTCTGCGAGCCATACAGACACACACACACACACTCACACACACACACACCTACACTCTTCACCTCTCGACTCTTACCTATTACTTGCCCCTTACGACAGGCAGGGCCTTCTTGCCTCGGCTGTATTCTTATCTCTGCAAGCCGAACGGACACACATACATAAACACACACTCACACGCACACAAACATACACTCTTCACCTCTCGACTCCTACCTATTAGTCGCCTCTTACGATAGGCAGGGCCTTCTTGCCACGGCTGTGTTCTTATCTCTGCGAGCCGACCGCACACACACACACACTCACACACTCACATACACACACACTTAAACACGCACGCACACGTACACGCACACACTCTCCACCTCTCGACTCCTATCCATTAGTCGCCTCTTACGACAGGCAGGGCCTTTTTGCTACGGGCGTGTTCTTATCCCTGCGGGCCAAATGGACACACACACACACACTCGCACACACACATACACACACATACACGATTTACCTCTCGACTCCTACCCAGTAGTCGCCTCTTACGACATTCAGGGACTTCTTGCCACGGCCGTGTTCTTATCTCTGCGAGCCGAGCGGACAAAAACACACACTCACACACACACACACACATATACACCCTTCACCTCTCGACCTCTACCTTTTAGTCGCCTCTTACGAGAGGCAGGGCCTTCTTGCCCCGGCCGTATTCATATCTCTGCAAGCCGAACGGACACACACACATATACACACACACTCACACACGCACAAACACACACACTCACACACGCACACACACATACACTCTTCACCTCTCGACTCCTACCTTTTAGTCGCCTCTTACGATAAGCAGGGCCTTCTTGCCGCGGTCGTGTTCTCATCTCTGCAAGCCAAACTAACACACACACATACTCACACACGCACACACACGCACACACACACGCACACACGCACACACACATACACTCTTCACCTCTCGACTCCTAATTATTAGTCGACACTTACAAGAGGCAGGGCCTTCTGGCCTCGGCCGTATTCTTATCTCTGCAAGTCAAACGGATACACACACATACACACACACTCACACACGCCCACACACGCACACACGCACACACACATACACACACATACACGCTTCACCTCTCGACTCCTACCCATTAGTCGCCTCTTACGACATTCAGGGACTTCTTGCCACGGCCGTGTTCTTATCTCTGCGAGCCGAACGGACACACACAGACTCACACAAACACACGCACACACGCACACACACGCACCCACACACACGCACACGCACAAACTCTCCACCTCTCGACTCCTATCCATTAGCCGCCTCTTAAGACAGGCAGGGCCTTCTTGCCACGGCCGTAATCCTATCTCTGCGAGCCGAGCGGACAAACACACACACTTACACACACACACACATACACTCTTCACCTCTCGCCCCTTACCTTTTAGTCGCCTCTTACGAGAGGCAGGGCCTTCTTGCCCCGGCCGTATTCATATCTCTGCAAGCCGAACGGACACACACACTTATACACACACACACTCACACACGCACAAACACACATACACGCACACACGCACACACACATACACTCTTCACCTATCGACTACTACCAATTAGTCGCTCCTTACAGCAAGCATGGCCTTTTTGCCACGGCCGTATTCTTATCTCGGCAAGCCGAACGGACACACACACATACTCACACACGCACACACACACGCACACACGCACACAAACATACACTCTTCACCTCTCGACTCCTACCTATTAGTCGCCTCTTACGATAGGCAGGGCCTTCTTGCCTCGGTCGTGTTCTTATTTCTGCAAGCCGAACTAACACACACACATACTCACACACGCACACACACAAGTACACACGCACACACACACATACACTCTTCACCTCTCGACTCCTACTTATTACTCGCCTCTTACGACAGGCAGGGCCTTCTTGCCACGGCTGTGTTCTTATCTCTGCGAGCCGACCGCACACACACACACTCACACACTCACATACACACACACTTAAACACGCACGCACACGTACACGCACACACTCTCCACCTCTCGACTCCTATCCATTAGTCGCCTCTTACGACAGGCAGGGCCTTCTTGCTACGGACGTGTTCTTATCTCTGCGGGCCAAACGGACACACACACACACACTCGCACACACACATACACACACATACAAGCTTTACCTCTCGACTCCTACCCATTAGTCGCCTCTTACGACATTCAGGGACTTCTTGCCACGGCCGTGTTCTTATCTCTGCGAGCCGAACGGACACACACACACTCACACACACACACGCACACACGCACACACACGCACCCACACACACGCACACGCACACGCACACACTCTCCACCTCTCGACTAATATCCATTAGCCGCCTCTTAAGACAGGCAGGGCCTTCTTGCCACGGCCGTAATCTTATCTCTGCGAGCCGAGCGGACAAACACACACACTCACACACACACACACACATACACTCTTCACCTCTCGACCCCTACCTTTTAGTCGCCTCTTACGAGAGGCAGGGCCTTCTTGCCCCGGCCGTATTCATATCTCTGCAAGCCGAACGGACACACACACTTATACACACACACTCACACACGCACAAACACACACACGCACACACGCACACACACATACACTCTTCACCTCTCGACTCCTACCTTTTAGTCGCCTCTTACGATAAGCAGGGCCTTCTTGCTGCGGTCGTGTTCTCATCTCTGCAAGCCAAACTAACACACACACATACTCACACACCCACACACACGCACACACACACGCACACACGCACACACGCACACACACACATACACTCTTCACCTCTCGACTCCTACTTTTTAGTTGACCCTTACAAGAGGCAGGGCCTTCTGGCCTCGGCCGTATTCTTATCTCTGCAAGTTAAACGGACACACACACATACACACACACTCACACACGCCCACACACGCACACACGCACACACACACACACATACACTCTTCACCTCTCGACTCCTACCCATTATTCTCCTCTTACGACAGGCAGGGACTTCTTGCCACGGCCGTGTTCTTATCTCTGCAAGCCGAACGGACACACACACATACTCACACACGCACACACACACACACACACACGCACACACACACATACACTCTTCACCTCTCGACTCCTACCATTTAGTCGCCCCTTACGATAAGCAGGGCCTTCTTGCCGCGGTCGTGTTCTCATCTCTGCAAGCCAAACTAACACACACACATACTCACACACCCACACACACGCACACACACACGCACACACGCACACACACACATACACTCTTCACCTCTCGACTCCTACTTTTTAGTTGACCCTTACAAGAGGCAGGGCCTTCTGGCCTCGGCCGTATTCTTATCTCTGCAAGCCAAACGGACACACACACATACACACACACTCACACACGCCCACACACGCACACACGCACACACACACACACACACATACACTCTTCACCTCTCGACTCCTACCCATTATTCTCCTCTTACGACAGGCAGGGACTTCTTGCCACGGCCGTGATCTTATCTCTGCAAGCCGAACGGACACACACACATACTCACACACGCACACACACACACACTCACACACACACACACCTAAACTCTTCACCTCTCGACTGTTACCTATTACTCGCCCCTTACGACAGGCAGGGACTTCTTGCCTCGGCTGTGTTCTTATCTCTGCAAGCCGAACGGACACACATACATACACCCACACTCACACACGCACACACACATGCACACACACACACACACATAAATTCTTCACCTCTCCACTCCTACCCATTATACGCCTCTTTCGACAGGCAGAGCCTTTTTGCCACGGCCGTGTTCTTATCTTTGCGAGCCATACAGACACACATACACATTCACACACACACACACACACCTACACTCTTCACCTCTCGACTCCTACCTATTACTCGCACCTTACGACAGGCAGGGCCTTCTTGCCTCGGCTGTATTCTTACCTATGCAGGCCGAACGGACACACCTACATACACACACACTCACACACGCACACACACACACTCACACACACACGCACACACAGACACACACATACACTCTTCACCTCTCGACTCCTACCCATTAGTCGCCTCTTACGACAGGCAGGGCTTCTTGCCACGGCCGTATTCTTATCTCTGCGAGCCAACGGACACACACACACACACTCACACACGCACACACGCACACACACACACACACACACATACACTCTTCACCTCTCGACTCCTACCCATTAGTCGTCTCTTACGACAGGCAGGGCCTTTTTGCCACGGCCGTGTTTTTACCTCTGCGAGCCATACAGACACACACACACACACACACTCACAACCACACACACACACTCACAACCACACACACACACCTAAACTCTTCTTAACGACAGGCAGGGCCTTCTTGCCACGGCTGTATTCTTATCTCTGCAAGCCGAACGGACACACACACACATACACTCACACACGCACACACAGACACACACTCACACACAGGTACACTCTTCAACTCTCGATTCCTACCCATTAGTTGCTCCTTACAGCAGGCATGGCCTTCTTGCCACGGCCGTATTCGTACCTCTGCGAGCAGAAGAGACACGCACACACACACACACACGCACCCACACACACGCACACGCACACGCACACACTCTCCACCTCTCGACTCCTATCCATAAGCCACCTCTTAAGACAGGCAGGGCCTTCTGCCACGGCCGTAATCTTATCTCTGCGAGCCGAGCGGACAAACACACACACTCACACACATACACACATACACTCTTCACCTCTCGACCCCTTCCTTTTGGTCGCCTCTTACGAGAGGCAGGGCCTTCTTGCCCCGGCCGTATTCATAATTCTGCAAGCCGAACGGACACACACACTTATACACACACTCACACACGCACAAACACACATACACGCACACACGCACACACACATACACTCTTCACCTATCGACTACTACCAATTAGTCGCTCCTTACAGCAAGCATGGCCTTTTTGCCACGGCCGTATTCTTATCTCTGCAAGCCGAACGGACACACACACATACTCACACACGCACACACACACGCACACACGTACACAAACATACACTCTTCACCTCTCGACTCCTACCTATTAGTCGCCTCTTACGATAGGCAGGGCCTTCTTGCCTCGGTCGTGTTCTTATTTCTGCAAGCCGAACTAACACACACACATACTCACACACGCACACACACACGCACACACGCACACACACACATACACTCTTCACCTCTCGACTCCTACTTATTGCTCGCCTCTTACGACAGGCAGGGCCTTCTTGCCACGGCTGTGTTCTTATCTCTGCGAGCCGACCGCACACACACACACACTCACACACTCACATACACACACTTAAAAACGCACGCACACGTACACGCACACACTCTCCACCTCTCGACTCCTATCCATTAGTCGCCTCTTACGACAGGCAGGGCCTTTTTGCTACGGACGTGTTCTTATCTCTGCGGGCCAAATGGACACACACACACACACTCGCACACACACATACACACACATACACGATTTACCTCTCGACTCCTACCCAGTAGTCGCCTCTTACGACATTCAGGGACTTCTTGCCACGGCCGTGTTCTTATCTCTGCCAGCCGAACGGACACACACACACTCACACACACACACGCACACACACGCACCCACACACACGCACACGCACACGCACACACTCTCCACCTCTCGACTCCTATCCATTAGCCGCCTCTTAAGACAGGCAGGGCCTTCTTGCCACGGCCGTAATCTTATCTCTGCGAGCCGAGCGGACAAAAACACACACTCACACACACACACACACATATACACTCTTCACCTCTCGACCTCTACCTTTTAGTCGCCTCTTACGAGAGGCAGGGCCTTCTTGCCCCGGCCGTATTCATATCTCTGCAAGCCGAACGGACACACACACATATACACACACACTCACACACGCACAAACACACACACTCACACACGCACACACACATACACTCTTCACCTCTCGACTCCTACCTTTTAGTCGCCTCTTACGATAAGCAGGGCCTTCTTGCCGCGGTCGTGTTCTCATCTCTGCAAGCCAAACTAACACACACACATACTCACACACGCACACACACGCACACACACACGCACACACGCACACACACATACACTCTTCACCTCTCGACTCCTACTTATTAGTCGACACTTACAAGAGGCAGGGCCTTCTGGCCTCGGCCGTATTCTTATCTCTGCAAGTCAAACGGATACACACACATACACACACACTCACACACGCCCACACACGCACACACGCACACACACATACACACACATACACGCTTCACCTCTCGACTCCTACCCATTAGTCGCCTCTTACGACATTCAGGGACTTCTTGCCACGGCCGTGTTCTTATCTCTGCGAGCCGAACGGACACACACAGACTCACACAAACACACGCACACACGCACACACACGCACCCACACACACGCACACGCACAAACTCTCCACCTCTCGACTCCTATCCATTAGCCGCCTCCTAAGACAGGCAGGGCCTTCTTGCCACGGCCGTAATCCTATCTCTGCGAGCCGAGCGGACAAACACACACACTTACACACACACACACATACACTCTTCACCTCTCGACCCCTACCTTTTAGTCGCCTCTTACGAGAGGCAGGGCCTTCTTGCCCCGGCCGTATTCATATCTCTGCAAGCCGAACGGACACACACACTTATACACACACACACTCACACACGCACAAACACACATACACGCACACACGCACACACACATACACTCTTCACCTATCGACTACTACCAATTAGTCGCTCCTTACAGCAAGCATGGCCTTTTTGCCACGGCCGTATTCTTATCTCTGCAAGCCGAACGGACACACACACATACTCACACACGCACACACACACGCACACATGCACACAAACATACACTCTTCACCTCTCGACTCCTACCTATTAGTCGCCTCTTACGATAGGCAGGGCCTTCTTGCCTCGGTCGTGTTCTTATTTCTGCAAGCCGAACTAACACACACACATACTCACACACGCACACACACAAGTACACACGCACACACACACATACACTCTTCACCTCTCGACTCCTACTTATTACTCGCCTCTTACGACAGGCAGGGCCTTCTTGCCACGGCTGTGTTCTTATCTCTGCGAGCCGACCGCACACACACACACTCACACACTCACATACACACACACTTAAACACGCACGCACACGTACACGCACACACTCTCCACCTCTCGACTCCTATCCATTAGTCGCCTCTTACGACAGGCAGGGCCTTCTTGCTACGGACGTGTTCTTATCTCTGCGGGCCAAACGGACACACACACACACACTCGCACACACACATACACACACATACAAGCTTTACCTCTCGACTCCTACCCATTAGTCGCCTCTTACGACATTCAGGGACTTCTTGCCACGGCCGTGTTCTTATCTCTGCGAGCCGAACGGACACACACACACTCACACACACACACGCACACACGCACACACACGCACCCACACACACGCACACGCACACGCACACACTCTCCACCTCTCGACTAATATCCATTAGCCGCCTCTTAAGACAGGCAGGGCCTTCTTGCCACGGCCGTAATCTTATCTCTGCGAGCCGAGCGGACAAACACACACACTCACACACACACACACACATACACTCTTCACCTCTTGACCCCTACCTTTTAGTCGCCTCTTACGAGAGGCAGGGCCTTCTTGCCCCGGCCGTATTCATATCTCTGCAAGCCGAACGGACACACACACTTATACACACACACTCACACACGCACAAACACACACACGCACACACGCACACACACATACACTCTTCACCTCTCGACTCCTACCTTTTAGTCGCCTCTTACGATAAGCAGGGCCTTCTTGCCGCGGTCGTGTTCTCATCTCTGCAAGCCAAACTAACACACACACATACTCACACACCCACACACACGCACACACACACGCACACACGCACACACACACATACACTCTTCACCTCTCGACTCCTACTTTTTAGTTGATCCTTACAAGAGGCAGGGCCTTCTGGCCTCGGCCGTATTCTTATCTCTGCAAGCCAAACGGACACACACACATACACACACACTCACACACGCCCACACACGCACACACGCACACACACACACACATACACTCTTCACCTCTCGACTCCTACCCATTATTCTCCTGTTACGACAGGCAGGGACTTCTTGCCACGGCCGTGTTCTTATCTCTGCAAGCCGAACGGACACACACACATACTCAACACACACACATACTCACACACAAACACACACACACACACACACACGCACACACACACATACACTCTTCACCTCTCGACTCCTACCCATTATTCTCCTATTACGACAGGCAGGGACTTCTTGCCACGGCCGTGTTCTTATCTCTGCAAGCCGAACGGACACACACACACGCACACGCACACACTCTCCACCTCTCGACTCCTACCCATTAGTCGTTTCTTACGACAGGCAGGGCCTTCTTGCCTCGGTCGTATTCTTATCTCTGCAAGCCAAACAGACACACACCCACACACAAATACACACACACATACTCACACACGCACAAACACACGCACACACACAAAGACACATACACTCTTCACCTCTCGACTCCTATTCATTAGTCGCCTCTTACGACAGGCAGGGACTTCTTGCCACGGCCGTGTTCTTATCTCTGCAAGCCGAACGGACACACACACACGCACACACAAACACACGCACACAGGCACACACGCACACACGCACACGTACACGCACACGCACACACTCTCCACCTCTCGACTCCTATCCATTAGTCGCCTCTTAAGACAGGCAGGGCCTTCTTGCCTCGGCCGTATTCATATCTCTGCAAGCCAAACGGACACACACACACAAATACACACACATACTCACACACGCACAAACACACGCACACACACAAAGACACATACACTCTTCACCTCTCGACTCCTATTCATTAGTCGCCTCTTACGACAGGCAGGGACTTCTTGCTACGGCCGTGTTCTTATCTCTGCGAGCCGACCGGACACACACACTGACACACACACACATTCACACACACACTCACACACGTACGCACACACGCACACACACACACATACACTCTTCACCTCTCGACTCCTACCCATTATTCTCCTCTTACGACAGGCAGGGACTTCTTGCCACGGCCGTGTTCTTATCTCTGCAAGCCGAACGGACATACACACACACACGCACACACACACGCACTCGCACACGCACACGCACACGCACACACTCTCCACCTCTCGACTCCTACCCATTATTCTCCTCTTACGACAGGCAGGGACTACTTGCCACGGCCGTGTTCTTATCTCTGCAAGCCGAACGGACACACACATACACACACACTCACACACACACGCACACACGCACGCACACACGCACACACACATACACTCACACACACAAACACGCACATACGCACACACACATACATTCTTCACCTCTCGACTCCTACCTATTAGTCGTCTCTCACGACAGGCAGGGTCTTCTTGCCTCGGCCGTGTTCTTATTTTTGCAAGCCGAACAGACACACATACACTCACACACACACACACATACACTCTTAACCTCTCGACTCCTACCCATTAGTCGCCTCTTACGACATTCAGGGACTTCTTGCCACGGACATATTCTTATCTCTGCAAGCCGAACGGACACACACATACTCACACACGCACACACACACACACGCACACACGCACACGCACACTCACACGCACACGCATACGCACACGCACACACTCTCCACCTCTCGACTCCAATCCATTAGTCACCTCTTAAGACAGGCAGGGCCTTCTTGCCTAAGCCGTATTCTTATCTCTGCAAGCCGAACGGACACACACACATACACACACGCACACACACACGCACACACGCACACACACATACACTCTTTACCTCTCGACTCCTACCCATTAGTCGCTTCTTATAACAGGCAGGGCCTTCTTGCTACGGCCATGTTCTTATCTTTGCGAGCCGAACGGACATACACACACACTCAAACACACACGCACGCTCACACGCACACACACACACACGCACACACGCACACGCACACGCACACGCACACACTCTCCACCTCTCGACTCCTATCCATTAGTCACCTCTTAAGACAGGCAGGGCCTTCTTGCCTCGGCCGTATTCTTATCTCTGCAAGCCGAATGGACACATACCTACATACACACACACATTTACACACGCACAAACACACACACATACACATACACTCTTAACCTCTCGACTCCTACCCATTAGTCGCCTCTTACGACAGGCAGGGCCTTCTTGCCACGGCCGTGTTCTCATTTCAGCGAGCCGACCGGACACACACACACACGCACACACAAACACACGCACACAGGCACAAACGCACACACGCAAACGCACACGCTCACGCACACACTCTCCACCTCTCGATTCCTATCCATTAGTCGCCTCTTAAGACAGGCAGGGCCTTCTTGCCACGGACGTATTTTTATCTCTGCGAGCCGAACGGACACACACACACACGCACAGACAAACACGCACACAGGCACACACGCACACACGCACACGTACACGCACACGCACACCCTCTTCACCTCTCGACTCCTATCCATTAGTCGCCTCTTAAGACAGGCAGGGCCTTCTTGCCTCGGCCGTATTCTTATCTCTGCAAGCCAAACGGACACACACACATACACACACACACTCACACACACAAGCACGCACACACGCACACACACGCACACACACAAATACACTTTTCACCTCTCGACTCCTACCCATTAGTCGCCTCTTACGACAGGCATGGCCTTCTTGCCTCGGCCGTATTCTAATTTCTGCGAACCGAATGGACACACACATACATACAAACACATATTTACACACGCACAAACACACACACACCCACACACGCACACACACATACACATACACTCTTAACCTCTCGACTCCTACCCATTAGTCGCCTCTTACGACATTCAGGGACTTCTTGCCACGGACGTATTCTTATCTCTGCAAGCCGAACGGACACACACACATACTCACACACGCACACACACACGCACACACGTACACACACACACATACACTCTTCACCTCTCGACTCCTACCCATTAGTCGCCTCTTACGACAGGCAGGGCCTTCTTGCCACGGCCGTGTTCTCATTTCAGCGAGCCGACCGGACACACACACACGCACACACAAACACACGCACACAGGCACACACGCACACGTACACGCACACGCACACACTCTCCACCTCTCGACTCCTATCCATTAGTCGCCTCTTAAGACAGGCAGGGCCTTCTTGCAACGAACGCATTCTTATCTCTGCGAGCCGAACGGACACACACACACACACACTTACACACAAACACACACACGCAAGCACAAATACACTATTCACCTCTCGACTTCTACCCATTATTCTCCTCTTACGACAGGCAGGGACTTCTTGCCACGGCCGTGTTCTTATCTCTGCAAGCCGAACGGACACACACACACACGCACACACAAACACACGCACACAGGCACACACGCACACACGCACACGCACACCCACACGCACACACTCTCCACCTCTCGATTCCTATCCATTAGTCGCCTCTTAAGACAGGCAGGGCCTTATTGCCACGGACGTATTCTTATCTCTGCGAGCCGAACGGACACACTCACACACGCACACACACACGCACACACGCACACACACACACATACACTCTTCACCTCTCGACTCCTACCCATTAGTCACCTCTTACGACAGGCATGGCCTTCTTGAAACCGCTGATTTCTTATCTCTGCGAGCCAAAGGGACACACATACACATACACACACACTCACACACACACGCACACACGCACGCACACATACACACTTCACCTCTCGACTCCTACCTATTAGTCGCCCCTTACAAGAGGCAGGGCCTTCTTGCCTCGGCCGTATTCTTATCTCTGCAAGCCAAACGGACACACACACATACTCACACACGCACACACACACGCACACACACGCACACACGCACACACACACATATACACTCTTCAGCACTCGACTCCTACCCATTAGTCGCCTCTGACAACAGGCAGGGCCTTCTTGCCACGGCCGTGTTCTTATCTCTGCGAGCCTACTGGACACACACACACTCACACACACAAATACACACACACACTCACACACCACACACACGCACACACGCACACACACATACACTCTTCACCTCTCGACTCGTACCCATTAGTCGCCTCTTACGACAGGCAGGGCCTTGTTGCCACGGCCGTGTTCTTATCTCTGCGAGACGACCGGACACACACACACTCACACAAGCACACACACGCACACACGCACACACACACACATACACTCTTCACCTCTCGACTCCTACCTATTACTCGCCCCTTACGTCAGGCAGGGCCTTCTTGCCTCGGCTGTATTCTTATCTCTGCAGGCCGAACGGACACACATACATACACACACACTCACACACGCACACACACACACACTCACACACACACACACACACACGCACACACACACACATACACTCTTCACCTTTCGACTCCTACCCATTAGTCGCCTCCTACGACAGATAGGGCCTTCTTGCCACGGCCGTATTCTTATCTTTGCGAGCCGAACGGACACGCACACACACACACACTCACACACGCACAGACGCACACACACATACACTCTTCACCTCTCGACTCCTACCCATTAGTCGTCTCTTAAGACAGGCAGGGCCTTTTTGCCACGGCCGTGTTTTTATCTCTGCGAGCCATACAGACACACACACACACACTCACACACACACACACACACCTAAACTCTTCACCTCTCGACTCTTACCTATTACTCGCCCCTTACGACAGGCAGGGACATCTTGCCTCGGCTGTGTTCTTATCTCTGCAAGCCGAACGAACACATACATACACCCACACTCACACACGCACACACACATGCACACACACCCACACACACACACACATAAATTCTTCACCTCTCCACTCCTACCCATTATACGCCTCTTTCGACAGGCAGAGCCTTTTTGCCACGGCCGTGTTCTTATCTTTGCGAGCCATACAGACACACATACACATTCACACACACACACACACACACCTACACTCTTCACCTCTCGACTCCTACCTATTACTCGCACCTTACGACAGGCAGGGACTTCTTGCCTCGGCTGTGTTCTTATCTCTGCAAGCCGAACGGACACACATACATACACACACACTCACACACGCACACACACACACACTCACACACACACGCACACACAGACACACACATACACTCTTCACCTCTCGACTCCTACCCATTAGTCGCCTCTTACGACAGGCAGGGCTTCTTGCCACGGCCGTATTCTTATCTCTGCGAGCCAACGGACACACACACACACTCACACACGCACACACGCACACACACACACACACATACACTCTTCACCTCTCGACTCCTACCCATTAGTCGTCTCTTCCGACAGGCAGGGCCTTTTTGCCACGGCCGTGTTTTTACTTCTGCGAGCCATACAGACACACACACACACACACACACTCACAACCACACACACACACTCACAACCACACACACACACACCTAAACTCTTCTAAACGACAATCAGGGCCTTCTTGCCACGGCTGTATTCTTATCTCTGCAAGCCGAACGGACACACACACACATACACTCACACACGCACACACACACACACTCACACACAGGTACACTCTTCAACTCTCGATTCCTACCCATTAGTTGCTCCTTACAGCAGGCATGGCCTTCTTGCCACGGCCGTATTCGTACCTCTGCGAGCAGAAGAGACACACACACACACACACACATACACATACACACACACACACGCGCGCACACACACACATACACTCTTCACCTCTCGACTCCTACCCATTATTCTCCTCTTACGACAGGCAGAGCCTTTTTGCCACGGCCGTGTTCATATCTCTGCGAGCCGACCGGACACACACACACTGACACACACACACTCACACACTCACACACGCACGCACACACGCACACAAACACACACACATACACTCTTCACCCCACGACTCCTACCCATTATTCTGTTCTTACGACAGGCAGGGCCTTCTTGCCACGGACGTATTCTTATCTCTGCGAGCCGAACAGACACACACACACACACACACACTCGCACACACACACACACATACACGCTCCACCTCTCGACTCCTACCCATTAGTCGCCTCTTACGACATTCAGGGACTTTTTGCTACGGCCGTGTTCTTATCTCTGCGAGCCGAACGGACACACACACATTCACACACACACGCACACACACACGCACACACGCACACGCACACACTTTCCACCTCTCGACTTCTATCCATTGGTCGCCTCTTAAGACAGGCAGGGCCTTCTTGCCACGGCCGTATTTTTATCTCTGCGAGCCGAGCGGACACACACACAGTCACACACACACACATACACTATTCACCTCTCGACTCCTCCCTTTTGGTCGCCTCTTACGAGAGGCAGGGCCTTCTTGCCCCGGCCGTATTCTTATCTCTGCAAGCCGAACGGATACACACACTCACACACACACGCACGCACACACACACACACACACAAATACACTCTTCACCTCTCGACTCCTACCTATTAGTCGCCTTTTACGACAGGCATGTCCTTCTTGCCTCGAGCGTATTCTAATCTCTGCGAGCCGAACGGACACTTACATACATACACACACACTTACAAACGCACAAACACACACACACGCACACACACATACACTCTTCACCTCTCGACTCCTACCCATTAGTCACCTCTTACGACAGGCATGGCATTCTTGCCACCGCTGTTTTCTTTTCTCTGCGAGCCGAAGGGACACACATACACACACACACACTCACAGACACACACACGCACGCACACACGCACACACACATACACTCACACACACACACACGCACACACGCACACACGCACACACACATACACTCTTCACCTCTCGATTCCTACACATTAGTCGCCCCTTACAAGAGGCAGGGGCTTCTTGCCTTGGCCGTATTTTATCTCTGCAAGCCTAACGGACACACACACATACACACACACTCACACACGCAAACACACACGCACACACACACATACACTCTTCACCTCTCGACTCCTACCCATTAGCCGCTAATTACGACAAGCATGGCCTTCTTGTCACGGCCGTATTCTTATCTCTGCAAGCCGAACGGACACACATACCCATACACACACACTCCCATACGCACAAACACACACACACGCACACACACATACACTCTTCACCTCTCGACTCCTACCCATTAGTCACCTCTTACGACAGGCATGGCATTCTTGCCACCGCTGTTTTCTTTTCTCTGCGAGCCGAAGGGACACACATACACACACACACGCACGCACACACGCACACACACATACACCCACACACACACACGCACACACGCACACACACATACACTCTTCACCTCTTGATTCCTACCTATTAGTCGCCCCTTACAAGAGGCAGGGCCTTCTTGCCTTGGCCGTATTCTTATCTCTGCAAGCCTAACGGACACACACACATACACACACACACTCACACACGCAAACACACACGCACACACATACACACACACGCACATACACTCTTCACCTCTCGACTCCTACTCATTAGTCGCCTCTTACGTCAGGCAGGGCCTTCTTTCCTCGGCCGTGTTCTTATCTCTGCAAGCCGAACGGACACACACACATACTCACACACGCACACACACACGCACACACACATACACTCTTCACCCCTCGACTCCTACCTATTAGTCGCCCCTTACAAGAGGCAGGGCCTTCTTGCCTCGGCCGTATTCTTATCTCTGCAAGCCTAACTGACACACACATACACTCTTCACCTCTTGATTCCTACCTATTAGTCGCCCCTTACAAGAGGCAGGGCCTTCTTGCCTTGGCCGTATTCTTATCTCTGCAAGCCTAACGGACACACACACATACACACACACTCACACACGCAAACACACACGCACACACATACACACAACACACATACACTCTTCACCTCTCGACTCCTACCCATTAATCGCCTCTTACGTCAGGCAGGGCCTTCTTTCCTCGGCCGTGTTCTTATCTCTGCAAGCCGAACGGACACACACACATACTCACACACGCAAACACACACGCACACACATACACACACACACACACACACATACACTCTTCACCTCTCGACTCCTACCCATTAGTCGCCTCTTACGTCAGGCAGGGCCTTCTTTCCTCGGCCGTATTCTTATCTCTGTGAGCCGAAGAGACACACACACACACATACACACACACTCACACACACAAGCACGCACACACGCACACACACACGCGCACACACACACACAATTACACTCTTCACCTCTCGACTCCTACCAATTAGTCGCCTCTTACGACAAGCATGGCCTTCTTGCCACCGCTGTTTTCTTATCTCTGCGAGCCGAAGGGACACACACATACACACACACTCACACACACACGCACGCACACATACATTCTTCACCTCTCGACTCCTACCCATTAGTCGCCCATTACGACAGGCATGGCCTTCTTGCCACCGCTGTTTTCTTATCTCTGCGAGCCGAAGGGACACACACATACACACACACTCACACACACACACACACATACACTTTTCACCTCTCGACTCCTACCCATTAGTCACCTCTTACGACAGGCATGGCCTTCTTGAAACCGCTGATTTCTTATCTCTGCGAGCCGAAGGGACACACATACACATACAAACACACTGACACACACACGCACACACGCACGCACACATACACTCTTCACCTCTCGACTCCTACCCATTAGTCGCCCCTTACGACAGGCATGTCCTTCTTGCCACCGCTGTTTTCTTATCTCTGCGAGCCGAAGGGACACACACAAACATACACACACACACACTCACACACACACACACACACACGAACACACACGCACACACACATACACTCACACACACACACGCACACACACATACACTCTTCACCTCTCGACTCCTACCTATTAGTCGCCCCTTACAAGAGGCAGGGCCTTCTTGCCTCGGCCCTATTCTTATCTCTGCAAGCCAAACGGACACACACACATACTCACACACGCACACACACACGCACACACGCATACACACATACACTCTTCACCTCTCGTCTCCTACCTATTAGTCGCCCCTTACAAAAGGCAGGGTCTTCTTGCCTTGGCCGTATTCTTATCTCTGCAATCCAAACGGACACACCAACATACACACACACTCACACACGCACACACACGCACACACGCACACACACACATATACACTCTTCACCACTCGACTCCTACCCATAAGTCGCCTCTTACGACAGGCAGGGCCTTCTTGCCACGGCCGTGTTCTTATCTCTGCGAGCCTACTGGACACACACACACTCACACACACAAATACACACACACACTTACAAACGCACAAACACACACACACGCACACACACATACACTCTTCACCTCTCGACTCCTACCCATTAGTCGCCTCTTACGACAGGCAGGGCCTTCTTGCCACGGCCCTGTTCTTATCTCTGAGAGACGAACGGACACACACACACACACACTCACACAAGCACACACACGCACACACGCAGACGCACACACACACACATACTCTCTTCACCTCTCGACATCTACCCATTAGTCACCGCTTACGACAGGCAGGGCTTCCTTGGCTCGGACGTGTTCTTATCTCTGCGAGCCGACCGGACACACACACACTCACACACGCACACACACACACATACACTCTTCACCTCTCGACTCCTACCAATTAGTCGCCACTTACGACAGGCAGGGCCTTCTTGCCTCGGCCATAAGCTTATCTCTGCAAGCCGAACGGACACACACACACTCACACACACACGCACGCACACACGCACACACACGCACACACACACACACACAAATACACTCTTCACCTCTCGACTCCTACCCATTAGTCGCCTCTTACGACAGGCATGGCCTTCTTGCCACGGCCGTGTTCTTATCTCTGCGAGCCGACTGGACACACACACTCACACACACAAATACACACACACACTCACACACGCACACACACGCACACACGCACACTCACACACACATACACTCTTCACCTCTCGACTCCTATCCATTAGTCGCCTCTTACGACAAGCAGGGCCTTCTTGCCACGGCGGTGTTCTTATCTCTGCAAGCCGAACGGACACACACACACGCACACACAAACACACGCTCACAGGCATACACGCACACACGCACACGCACACGCACACACTCCAAACCTCTCGACTCCTATCCATTAGTCGCCTCGTAAGACAGGCAGGGCCTTCTTGCCAGAGACGTATTTCTATCTCTGCGAGCCGAACGGACACACACACACACTTGCACACACACACACACACACACACATACACGCTTCACATCTCGACTCCTACCAATTAGTCGCTCCTTACAGCAAGCATGGCCTTCTTGCCACGGACGTATTCTTATCTCTGCGAGCCAAAGGTATACACACACACATATACACACACATACTCACACACACACGCACACACGCACACACACACACACACAATCTTCACCTCTCGACTCCTACCCATTAGTCGCCTCTCACGACAGGCATGGCCTTCTTGTCACGGCTGTATTTTTATCTCTGCGAGCAGAAGGGACACACACACATACACACACATACACACACACATTCACGCACACACGCACGCACACATACACTCTTCACCTCTCGACTCCTACCCATTAGTCGCCCCTTAAGACTGGCAAGGCCTTCGTGCCACGGCTGTTTTCTTATCTCTGCGAGACGGCCGGACACATACACTCACACAAGCACACACACGCACACACGCACACACACACACATACACTCTTCACCTCTCGACTTCTACCCATTAGTCGCCACTTACGACAGGCAGGGCCTTCTTGCCTCGGCCGTAAGCTTATCTCTGCAAGCTGAACGGACACACACACTCACACACACAAGCACGCACACACGCACACACACACGCGCACACAATCACACAATTACACACTTCACCTCTCGACTCCTACCCATTAGTCGCCTCTTACGACAAGCAGGGCCTTCTTGCCACGGCCGTGTTCTTATCTCTGCGAGACGACCGGACACACACACACACACTCACACAAGCACACACACGCACACACGCAGACGCACACACACACACATACACTCTTCCCCTCTCGACTTCTACCCATTAGTCACCGCTTACGACAGGCAGGGCTTTCTTGGCACGGACGTGTTCTTATCTCTGCAAGCCGAACGGACACACACACACTCACACACACACGCACGCACACACGCACACACACGCACACACACACACACACACACCAAAACACTCTTCACCTCTCGACTCCTACCCATTAGTCGCCTCTTACGACAGGCATGGCCTTCTTGCCTCGGCCGTATTCTAATCTCTGCGAGCCGAATGGACACACACATACATACACACACACTTACACACGCACAAACACACACACACACCCACACACGCACACACACATACACTATTCACCTCTCGACTCCTACCAATTAGTCACCGCTTACGACAGGCAGGGCTTTCTTGGCACGGACGTGTTCTCATCTCTGCAAGCCGAACGGACACACACACACTCACACACACACGCACGCACACACGCACACACACGCACACACACACACACACACACACCAAAACACTCTTCACCTCTCGACTCCTACCCATTAGTCGCCTCTTACGACAGGCATGGCCTTCTTGCCTCGGCCGTATTCTAATCTCTGCGAGCCGAATGGACACACACATACATACACACACACTTACACACGCACAAACACACACACACACCCACACACGCACACACACATACACTATTCACCTCTCGACTCCTACCAATTAGTCGCTCCTTACAGCAAGCATGGCCTTCTTGCCACGGACGTATTCTTATCTCTGCGAGCCAAAGGTATACACACACACATACACACACACATACTCACACACACACGCACACACGCACACACACACACAATCTTCACCTCTCGACTCCTACCCATTAGTCGCCTCTTACGACAGGCATGGCCTTCTTGTCACGGCTGTATTTTTATCTCTGCGAGCAGAAGGGACACACACACATACACACACATACACACACACATTCACACACACACGCACGCACACATACACTCTTCACCTCTCGACTCCTACCCATTAGTCGCCCCTTAAGACTGGCATGGCCTTCTTGCCACGGCTGTTTTAATATCTCTGTGAGACGACCGGACACACACACACACTCACACAAGCACACACACGCACACACGCACACACACACACATATACACTCTTCACCTCTCGACTTCTACCCATTAGTCACCGCTTACGACAGGCAGGGCCTTCTTGGCACGGACGTGTTCTTATCTCTGCGAGCCGACCGGACACACACACACTCACACACGCACACACACACGCACACACGCACACACACACACACATACACTCTTCACCTCTCGACTCCTACCAATTAGTCGCCTCTTACGTCAAGCATGGCCTTCTTGCCACCGCTGTTTTCTTATCTCTGCGAGCCGAAGGGACACACACATACACACACACTCACACACACACGCACGCACACATACATTCTTCACCTCTCGACTCCTACCCATTAGTGGCCCATTACGACAGGCATGGCCTTCTTGCCACCGCTGTTTTCTTATCTCTGCGAGCCGAAGGGACACACACATACACACACACTCACACACACACACACACATACACTTTTCACCTCTCGACTCCTACCCATTAGTCACCTCTTACGACAGGCATGGCCTTCTTGAAACCGCTGATTTCTTATCTCTGCGAGCCGAAGGGACACACATACACATACAAACACACTGACACACACACGCACACACGCACGCACACATACACTCTTCACCTCTCGACTCCTACCCATTAGTCGCCCCTTACGACAGGCATGTCCTTCTTGCCACCACTGTTTTCTTATCTCTGCGAGCCGAAGGGTCACACACACAAACATACACACACACACACTCACACACACACACACACGAACACACACGCACACACACATACACTCACACACACACACGCACACACACGTACACTCTTCACCTCTCGACTCCTACCTATTAGTCGCCCCTTACAAGAGGCAGGGCCTTCTTGCCTCGGCCCTATTCTTATCTCTGCAAGCCAAACGGACACACACACATACTCACACACGCACACACACACGCACACACGCATACACACATACACTCTTCACCTCTCGTCTCCTACCCATAAGTCGCCTCTTACGACAGGCAGGGCCTTCTTGCCACGGCCGTGTTCATATCTCTGCGAGCCTACTGGACACACACACACTCACACACACAAATACACACACACACTTACAAGCGCACAAACACACACACACTTACAAGCGCACAAACACACACACACGCACACACACATACACTCTTCACCTCTCGACTCCTACCCATTAGTCGCCTCTTACGACAGGCAGGGCCTTCTTGCCACGGCCCTCTTCTTATCTCTGCGAGACGACCGGACACACACACACACACTCACACAAGCACACACACGCACACACGCAGACGCACACACACACATACACTCTTCACCTCTCGACTTCTACCCATTAGTCACCGCTTACGACAGGCAGGGCTTTCTTGGCACGGACGTGTTCTTATCTCTGCGAGCCGACCGGACACACACACACTCACACACGCACACACACACACATACACTCTTCACCTCTCGACTCCTACCAATTAGTCGCCACTTACGACAGGCAGGGCCTTCTTGCCTCGGCCATAAGCTTATCTCTGCAAGCCGAACGGACACACACACACTCACACACACACGCACGCACACACGCACACACACGCACACACACACACACAAATACACTCTTCACCTCTCGACTCCTACCCATTAGTCGCCTCTTACGACAGGCATGGCCTTCTTGCCTCGGCCGTATTCTAATCTCTGCGAGCCGAATGGACACACACATACATACACACACACTTACACACGCACAAACACACACACACCCACACACGCACACACACATACACTATTCACCTCTCGACTTCTACCTATTAGTCGCCCCATACAAGAGGCAGGGCCTTCTTGCCTCGGCCGTATTCTTATCTCTGCAAGCCAAACAGACACACACACATACACACACACTTACACACGCACACACACGCACACACACGCACACGCCTCTTACGACAGGCAGGGCCTTCTTGCCACGGCCGTGTTCTTATCTCTGCGAGCCGACTGGACACACACACTCACACACACAAATACACACACACACTCACACACGCACACACACGCACACACGCACACTCACACACACATACACTCTTCACCTCTCGACTCCTACCCATTAGTCGCCTCTTACGATAAGCAGGGCCTTCTTGCCACGGCGGTGTTCTTATCTCTGCAAGCCGAACGGACACACACACACGCACACACAAACACACGCTCACAGGCATACACGCACACACGCACACGCACACGCACACGTTCCAAACCTCTCGACTCCTATCCATTAGTCGCCTCGTAAGACAGGCAGGGCCTTCTTGCCACAGACGTATTTCTATCTCTGCGAGCCGAACGGACACACACACACACACTTGCACACACACACACACACACACGCTTCACATCTCGACTCCTACCAATAAGTCGCTCCTTACAGCAAGCATGGCCTTCTTGCCACGGACGTATTCTTATCTCTGCGAGCCAAAGGTATGCACACACACATATACACACACATACTCACACACACACGCACACACGCACACACACAATCTTCACCTCTCGACTCTTACCCATTAGTCGCCTCTTACGACAGGCATGGCCTTCTTGTCACGGCTGTATTTTTATCTCTGCGAGCAGAAGGGACACACACACATACACACACATACACACACACATTCACACACACACGCACGCACACATACACTCTTCACCTCTCGACTCCTACCCATTAGTCGCCCCTTAAGACTGGCAAGGCCTTCTTGCCACGGCTGTTTTCTTATCTCTGCGAGACGACCGGACACACATACACTCACACAAGCACACACACGCACACACGCACACACACACACATACACTCTTCACCTCTCGACTTCTACCCATTAGTCACCGCTTACGACAGGCAGGGCCTTCTTGGCACGGACTTGTTCTTATCTCTGCGAGCCGACCGGACACACACACACTCACACACGCACACACACACGCACACACGCACACACACACACATACACTCTTCACCTCTCGACTTCTACCAATTAGTCGCCACTTACGACAGGCAGGGCCTTCTTGCCTCGGCCGTAAGCTTATCTCTGCAAGCTGAACGGACACACACACTCACACACACAAGCACGCACACACGCACACACACACGCGCACACAATCACACAATTACACTCTTCACCTCTCGACTCCTACCCATTAGTCGCCTCTTACGACAGGCAGGGCCTTCTTGCCACGGCCGTGTTCTTATCTCTGCGAGACGACCGGACACACACACACACACACAAGCACACACACGCACACACGCACACACATACACATACACTCTTTACCTCTCGACTTCTACCCATTCATTAGTCACCGCTTACGACAGGCAGGGCCTTCTTGGCACGGACGTGTTCTTATCTCTGCGAGCCGACTGGACACACACACTCACACACACAAATACACACACACACACAAGCACGCACACACGCACACACACACGCGCACACACACACACACAATTACACTCTTCACCTCTCGACTCCTACCCATTAGTCGCCTCTTACGACAGGCAGGGCTTCTTGCCACGGCCGTATTCTTATCTCTGCGTGCCGAACGGACAGACACACACACACACTCACACACCCACACACGCACACACACACACACACACATACACTTTTCACCTCTCGACTCCTACCCATTAGTCGTCTTTTACGACAGGCAGGGCCTTTTTGCCACGGCCGTGTTTTTACCTCTGCGAGCCATAGCCGTATTCTTATCTCTGCAAGCTGAACGGACACACACAATCACACACACAAGCACGCACACGCGCACACACACACGCGCACACACACACGCGCACACACACACAGTTACACTCTTCACCTCTCGACTCCTACCCATTAGTCGCCTCTTACGAAAAGCATGGCCTTCTTGCCACCGCTGTTTTCTTATCTCTGCGAGACGAAGGGACACACACACACATACACACACACACTCACACACACACGCGCACAAACGCACGCACACATACATTCTTCACCTCTCGACTCCTACCCATTAGTCGCCCATTACGACAGGCATGGCCTTCTTGCCACCGCTGTTTTCTTATCTCTCCGAGCCGAAGGGACACACACATACACACACACTCACACACACACGCACGCACACATACACTTTTCACCTCTCGACTCCTACCCATTAGTCGCCTCTTACGACAGGCAGGGCCTTTTTGCCACGGCCGTGTTCTTATCTCTGCGAGCCAACCGGACACACACACACACACACACACACGCACGCACACACGCACACACTTACACACGCATACACACACACACACACATACACTTTTCACCTCTCGACTCCTACCCATTAGTCGCCTCTTACGACAGGCAGGGCTTCTTGCCACGGCCGTATTCTTATCTCTGCGTGCCGAACGGACAGACACACACACACTCACACACCCACACACGCACACACACACACATACACTTTTCACCTCTCGACTCCTACCCATTAGTCGTCTTTTACGACAGGCAGGGCCTTTTT
This sequence comes from Diabrotica undecimpunctata, assembly GCF_040954645.1. Classification (NCBI taxonomy): domain Eukaryota; kingdom Metazoa; phylum Arthropoda; class Insecta; order Coleoptera; family Chrysomelidae; genus Diabrotica; species Diabrotica undecimpunctata. Next base: position 438,666 of record NW_027311889.1, on the reverse strand, counting down.
GCCACGGCCGTGTTTTTACCTCTGCGAGCCATAGCCGTATTCTTATCTCTGCAAGCTGAACGGACACACACAATCACACACACAAGCACGCACACACGCACACACACACACGCACACACACACAGTTACACTCTTCACCTCTCGACTCCTACCCATTAGTCGCCTCTTACGACAAGCATGGCCTTCTTGCCACCGCTGTTTTCTTATCTCTGCGAGACGAAGGGACACACATACACATACACACACACTCACACACACACGCACACACGCACGCACACATACACTCTTCACCTCTCGACTCCTACCCATTAGTCGCCCCTTACGACAGGCATGTCCTTCTTGCCACCGCTGTTTTCTTATCTATGCGAGCCGAAGAGACACACACACAAACATACACACACACACACTCACACACACACACACACGAACACACACGCACACACACATACACTCACACACACACACGCACACACACATACACTCTTCACCTCTCGACTCCTACCTATTAGTGGCCCCTTACAAGAGGCAGGGCCTTCTTGCCTCGGCCGTATTCTTATCTCTGCAAGCCAAACGGACACACACACATACTCACACACGCACACACAGACGCACACACGCATACACACATACACTCTTCACCTCTCGTCTCCTACCTATTAGTCGCCCCTTGCAAAAGGCAGGGTCTTCTTGCCTTGGCCGTATTCTTATCTCTGCAAGCCAAACGGACACACAAACATACACACACACTCACACACGCACACACACGCACACACGCACACACACACACACTCACACACAGGTACACTCTTCAACTCGCGACTCCTACCCATTAGTTGCTCCTTACAGCAAGCATGGCCTTCTTGCCACGGCCGTATTCGTACCTCTGCGAGCAGAAGAGACACGCATACACACACACACACATACACATACACACACACACGCGCGCACACACACACATACACTTTTCACCTCTCGACTCCTACCCATTATTTTCCTCTTACGACAGGCAGAGCCTTCTTGCCACGGCCGTGTTCATATCTCTGCGAGCCGACCGGACACACACACACTGACACACACACACACTCACACACACACTCACACACACACTCACACACGTACGCACACACGTACGCACACACGCACACAAACACACACACATACACTCTTCACCTCTCGACTCCTACCCATTAGTCACCTCTTACGACAGGCATGGCATTCTTGCCACCGCTGTTTTCTTTTCTCTGCGAGCCGAAGGGACACACATACACACACACACTCACAGACACACACACGCTCGCACACACGCACACACACATACACTCACACACACACACATTCACACACACACGCACGCACACATACACTCTTTACCTCTCGACTCCTACCCATTACTCGCCCCTTAAGACGGGCATGGCCTTCTTGCCACGACTGTTTTAATATCTCTGTGAGACGACCGGACACACACACACACTCACACAAGCACACACACGCACACACGCACACACACACACATACACTCTTCACCTCTCGACTTCTACCCATTAGTCACCGCTTACGACAGGCAGGGCCTTCTTGGCACGGACGTGTTCTTATCTCTGCGAGCCGACCGGACACACACACACTCACACACGCACACACACACGCACACACGCACACACACACACATACACTCTTCACCTCTCGACTCCTACCAATTAGTCGCCACTTACGACAGGCAGGGCCTTCTTGCCTCGGCCGTAAGCTTATCTCTGCAAGCTGAACGGACACACACACTCACACACACAAGCACGCACACACGCACACACACACGCGCACACACTCACACAATTACACTCTTCACCTCTCGACTCCTACCCATTAGTCGCCTCTTACGACAGGCAGGGCCTTCTTGCCACTGCCGTGTTCTTATCTTTGCGAGACGACCGGACACACACACACACTCACACAAGCACACACACGCACACACGCACACACATACACATACACTCTTCACCTCTCGACTTCTACCCATTAGTCACCGCTTACGACAGGCAGGGCCTTCTTGGGACGGACGTGTTCTTATCTCTGCGAGCCGACTGGACACACACACTCACACACACAAATACACACACACACACAAGCACGCACACACGCACACACACACGCACACACGCACACACACACATATACACTCTTCAGCACTCGACTCCTACCCATTAGTCGCCTCTTACGACAAGCATGGCCTTCTTGCCACCGCTGTTTTCTTATCTCTGCGAGACGAAGGGACACACACACACATACACACACACACTCACACAGACACGCGCACAAACGCACGCACACATACATTCTTCACATCTCGACTCCTACCCATTAGTCGCCCATTACGACAGGCATGGCCTTCTTGCCACCGCTGTTTTCTTATCTCTGCGAGCCGAAGGGACACACACATACACACACACTCACACACACACGCACGCACACATACACTTTTCACCTCTCGACTCCTACCCATTAGTCGCCTCTTACGACAGGCAGGGCTTCTTGCCACGGCCGTATTCTTATCTCTGCGAGCCGAACGGACAGACACACACACACTCACACACCCACACACGCACACACACACACACACACATACACTTTTCACCTCTCGACTCCTACCCATTAGTCGTCTTTTACGACAGGCAGGGCCTTTTTGCCACGGCCGTGTTTTTACCTCTGCGAGCCATAGCCGTATTCTTATCTCTGCAAACTGAACGGACACACACAATCACACACACAAGCACGCACACACGCACACACACACGCGCACACACACACAGTTACACTCTTCACCTCTCGACTCCTACCCATTAGTCGCCTCTTACGACAAGCATGGCCTTCTTGCCACCGCTGTTTTCTTATCTCTGCGAGACGAAGGGACACACACACACATACACACACACACTCACACACACACGCGCACAAACGCACGCACACATACATTCTTCACCTCTCGACTCCTACCCATTAGTCGCCCATTACGACAGGCATGGCCTTCTTGCCACCGCTGTTTTCTTATCTCTGCGAGCCGAAGGGACACACACATACACACACACTCACACACACACGCACGCACACATACACTTTTCACCTCTCGACTCCTACCCATTAGTCGCCTCTTACGACAGGCAGGGCCTTTTTGCCACGGCCGTGTTCTTATCTCTGCGAGCCAACCGGACACACACACTCACACACACACACGCACGCACACACGCACACACTTACACACGCATACACACACACACACACATACACTTTTCACCTCTCGACTCCTACCCATTAGTCACCTCTTACGACAGGCATGGCCTTCTTGAAACCGCTGATTTCTTATCTCTGCGAGCCAAAGGGACACACATACACATACACACACACTCACACACACACGCACACACGCACGCACACATACACTCTTCACCTCTCGACTCCTACCCATTAGTCGCCCCTTACGACAGGCATGTCCTTCTTGCCACCGCTGTTTTCTTATCTATGCGAGCCGAAGGGACACACACACAAACATACACACACACACACTCACACACACACACACACGAACACACACGCACACACACATACACTCACACACACACACGCACACACACATACACTCTTCACCTCTCGACTCCTACCTATTAGTCGCCCCTTACAAGAGGCAGGGCCTTCTTGCCTCGGCCGTATTCTTATCTCTGCAAGCCAAACTTACACACACACATACTCACACACGCACACACAGACGCACACACGCATACACACATACACTCTTCACCTCTCGTCTCCTACCTATTAGTCGCCCCTTGCAAAAGGCAGGGTCTTCTTGCCTTGGCCGTATTCTTATCTCTGCAAGCCAAACGGACACACAAACATACACACACACTCACACACGCACACACACGCACACACGCACACACACACACACACTCACACACAGGTACACTCTTCAACTCGCGACTCCTACCCATTAGTTGCTCCTTACAGCAAGCATGGCCTTCTTGCCACGGCCGTATTCGTACCTCTGCGAGCAGAAGAGACACGCACACACACACACACACATACACATACACACACACACGCGCGCACACACACACATACACTTTTCACCTCTCGACTCCTACCCATTATTCTCCTCTTACGACAGGCAGAGCCTTCTTGCCACGGCCGTGTTCATATCTCTGCGAGCCGACCGGACACACACACACTGACACACACACACTCACACACACACACTCACACACACACTCACACACGTACGCACACATGCACACAAACACACACACATACACTCTTCACCTCTCGACTCCTACCCATTAGTCACCTCTTACGACAGGCATGGCATTCTTGCCACCGCTGTTTTCTTTTCTCTGCGAGCCGAAGGGACACACATACACACACACACACTCACAGACACACACACGCTCGCACACACGCACACACACATACACTCACACACACACACACGCACACACGCACACACACATACACTCTTCCCCTCTCGATTTCTACACATTAGTCGCCCCTTACAAGAGGCAGGGCCTTCTTGCCTTAGCCGTATTCTTATCTCTGCAAGCCTAACGGACACACACACATACACACACACTCACACACGCAAACACACAAGCATACACACACACATACACTCTTCACCTCTCGACTCCTACCCATTAGCCGCTAACTACAACAAGCATGGCCTTCTTGTCACGGCCGTATTCTTATCTCTGCAAGCCGAACGGACACACACACCCATACACACACACACATACGCACAAACACACACACACGCACACACATATACACTCTTCACCTCTCGACTCCTACCCATTAGTCACCTCTTACGACAGGCCTGGCATTCTTGCCACCGCTGTTTTCTTTTCTCTGCGAGCCGAAGGGACACACATACACACACACACACACTCACAGACACACACACGCACGCACACACGCACACACACATACACTCACACACACACACACACACACGCACACACACATACACTCTTCACCTCTCGATTCCTACCTATTAGTCGCTTCTTACAAGAGGCAGGGCCTTCTTGCCTCGGCCGTATTCTTATCTCTGCAAGCCTAACGGACACACACACATACACACACACACACTCACACACGCAAACACACACGCACACACACACACACATACACTCTTCACCTTTCGACTCCTACCCAGTAGTCGCCACTTACGACAGGCAGGGCCTTCTTGCCCCGGCCGTATTCTTATCTCTGCAAGCTGAACGGACACACACAATCACACACACAAGCACGCACACACGCACACACACACGCGCACACACACACACAATTACACTCTTCACCTCTCGACTCCTACCCATTAGTCGCCTCTTACGACAAGCATGGCCTTCTTGCCACCGCTGTTTTCTTATCTCTGCGAGACGAAGGGACACACACACATACACACACACACTCACACACACACGCGCACAAACGCACGCACACATACATTCTTCACCTCTCGACTCCTACCCATTAGTCGCCCATTACGACAGGCATGGCCTTCTTGCCACCGCTGTTTTCTTATCTCTGCGAGCCGAAGGGACACGCACATACACACACACTCACACACACACGCACACACGCACGCACACATACACTCTTCACCTCTCGACTCCTACCCATTAGTCGCCCCTTACGACAGGCATGTCCTTCTTGCCACCGCTGTTTTCTTATCTCTGCGAGCCGAAGGGAAACACACACAAAAATACACACACACACTCACACACACACACACACACACACACGAACACACACGCACACACACACATACACTCACACACACACACGCACACACACATACACTCTTCACCTCTCGACTCCTACCTATTAGTCGCCCCTTACAAGAGGCAGGGCCTTCTTGCCTCGGCCGTATTCTTATCTCTGCAAGCCAAACGGACACACACACATACTCACACACGCACACACAAACGCACACACGCATACACACATACACTCTTCACCTCTCGTCTCCTACCTATTAGTCGCCCCTTACAAAAGGCAGGGTCTTCTTGCCTTGGCCGTATTCTTATCTCTGCAATCCAAACAGACACACAAACATACACACACACTCACACACACATACACTCACACACACACACGCACACACACATACACTCTTCACCTCTCGACTCCTACCTATTAGTCGCCCCTTACAAGAGGCAGGGCCTTCTTGCCCCGGCCGTATTCTTATCTCTGCAAGCCAAACGGACACACACACATACTCACACACGCACACACAAACGCACACACGCATACACACATACACTCTTCACCTCTCGATTCCTACCTATTAGTCGCTTCTTACAAGAGGCAGGGCCTTCTTGCCTCGGCCGTATTCTTATCTCTGCAAGCCTAACGGACACACACACGAACACACACGCACACACACACATACACTCACACACACACACGCACACACACATACACTCTTCACCTCTCGACTCCTACCTATTAGTCGCCCCTTACAAGAGGCAGGGCCTTCTTGCCCCGGCCGTATTCTTATCTCTGCAAGCTGAACGGACACACACAATCACACACACAAGCACGCACACACGCACACACACACGCGCACACACACACACAATTACACTCTTCACCTCTCGACTCCTACCCATTAGTCGCCTCTTACGACAAGCATGGCCTTCTTGCCACCGCTGTTTTCTTATCTCTGCGAGCCGAAGGGACACGCACATACACACACACTCACACACACACGCACACACGCACGCACACATACACTCTTCACCTCTCGACTCCTACCCATTAGTCGCCCCTTACGACAGGCATGTCCTTCTTGCCACCGCTGTTTTCTTATCTCTGCGAGCCGAAGGGAAACACACACAAAAATACACACACACACTCACACACACACACACACACACGAACACACACGCACACACACACATACACTCACACACACACATGCACACACACATACACTCTTCACCTCTCGACTCCTACCTATTAGTCGCCCCTTACAAGAGGCAGGGCCTTCTTGCCTCGGCCGTATTCTTATCTCTGCAAGCCAAACGGACACACACACATACTCACACACGCACACACAAACGCACACACGCATACACACATACACTCTTCACCACTCGACTCCTACCCATTAGTCGCCTCTTACGACAGGCAGGGCCTTCTTGCCACGGCCGTGTTCTTATCTCTGCGAGCCTACTGGACACACACACACTCACACACACAGATACACACACACTCACACACCACACACACGCACTCACGCACACACACACATACACTCTTCACCTCTCGACTCCTACCCATTAGTCGCCTCTTTCGACAGGCAGGGCCTTTTTTGCCACGGCCGTGTTCTTATCTCTGCGAGACGACCGGACACACACACACACTCACACAAGCACACACACGCACACACGCACACACGCACACACACACATACACTCTTCACCTCTCGACTCCTACCTATTACTCGCCCCTTACGACAGGCAGGGCCTTCTTTCCTCGGCTGTATTCTTATCTCTGCAGGCCGAACGGACACACATACATACACACACACTCACACACGCACACACACACACACTCACACACACACACACACGCACACACACACACACATACACTCTTCACCTTTCGACTTCTACCCATTAGTCGCCTCCTACGACAGACAGGGCCTTCTTGCCACGGCCGTATTCTTATCTCTGCGAGCCGAGCGGACACACACACAGTCACACACACACATATACTATTCACCTCTCGACTCCTCCCTTTTGGTCGCCTCTTACGAGAGGCAGGGCCTTCTTGCCCCGGCGGTATTCTTATCTCTGCAAGCCGAACGGATACACACACTCACACACACACGCACGCACACACACACACGCACACACACATACACTCTTCACCTCTCGACTTCTACCCATTAGTCACCTCTTACGACAGGCATGGCATTCTTGCCACCGCTGTTTTCTTTTCTCTGCGAGCCGAAGGGACACACATACACACACACACACACTCACAGACACACACACGCTCGCACACACGCATACACACATACACTCACACACACACACACACACATACACTCTTCACCTCTCGATTCCTACACATTAGTCGCCCCTTACAAGAGGCAGGGCCTCCTTGCCTTAGCCGTATTCTTATCTCTGCAAGCCTAACGGACACACACACATACACACACACACTCACACACGCAAACACACACGCACACACACACACATACACTCTTCACCTCTCGACTCCTACCCATTAGCCGCTAATTACAACAAGCATGGCCTTCTTGTCACGGCCGTATTCTTATCTCTGCAAGCCGAACGGACACACACACCCATACACACACACTCACATACGCACAAACACAGACACAAGCACACACATATACACTCTTCACCTCTCGACTCCTACCCATTAGTCACCTCTTACGACAGGCATGGCATTCTTGCCACCGCTGTTTTCTTTTCTCTGCGAGCCGAAGGGACACACATACACACACACACACTCACAGACACACACACACGCACGCACACACGCACACACACATACACTCAGACACACACACACACACACACACACATACACTCTTCACCTCTCGACTCCTACCCATTAGTCGCCTCTTACGTCAGGCAGGGCATTCTTTCCTCGGCCGTGTTCTTATCTCTGCAAGCCGAACGGACACACACACATACTCACACACGCACACACACACGCACACACACATACACTCTTCACCCCTCGACTCCTACCTATTAGTCGCCCCTTACAAGAGGCAGGGCCTTCCTGCCTCGGCCGTATTCTTATCTCTGCAAGCCTAACGGACACACACACATACACACACATACTCACACACGCAAACACACACGCACACACACACACATACACTCTTCACCTCTCGACTCCTACCCATTAGCCGCTAATTACAACAAGCATGGCCTTCTTGTCACGGCCGTATTCTTATCTCTGCAAGCCGAACGGACACACACACCCATACACACACACTCACATACGCACAAACACAGACACATGCACACACATATACACTCTTCACCTCTCGACACCTACCCATTAGTCGCCTCTTACGTCAGGCAGGGCCTTCTTTCCTCGGCCGTAGTCTTATCTCTGTGAGCCGAAGAGACACACACACACACACACATACACACACACTCACACACGCACACACACATACACTCTTCACCTCTCGACTCCTACCCAGTAGTCGCCACTAACGACAGGCAGGGCCTTCTTGCCCCTGCCGTATTCTTATCTCTGCAAGCTGAACGGACACACACACTCACACACACAAGCACGCACACACGCACACACACACGCGCACACACACACACAATTACACTCTTCACCTCTCGACTTCTACCCATTAGTCGCCTCTTACGACAAGCATGGCCTTCTTGCCACCGCTGTTTTCTTATCTCTGCGAGACGAAGGGACACACACACATACACACACACACTCACACACACACGCGCACAAACGCACGCACACATTCTTCACCTCTCGACTCCTACCCATTAGTCGCTCATTACGACAGGCATGGCCTTCTTGCCACCGCTGTTTTCTTATCTCTTCGAGCCGAAGGGACACACACATACACACACACATACACACACACACACACTCACACACGCACGCACACACGCACACACTTACACACGCATACACACACACATACATACACTTTTCAGCTCTCGACTCCTACCCATTAGTCACCTCTTACGACAGGCATGGCCTTCTTGAAACCGCTGATTTCTTATCTCTGCGAGCCGAAGGGACACACATACACATACACACACACTCACACACACACGCACACACGCACGCACACATACACTCTTCACCTCTCGACTCCTAACCATTAGTCGCCCCTTACGACAGGCATGTCCTTCTTGCCACCGCTGTTTTCTTATCTCTGCGAGCCGAAGGGACACACACACAAACATACACACACACACACACTCACACACACACACACACACACGAACACACACGCACACACACATACACTCACACACACACGCACACACACATACACTCTTCACCTCTCGACTCCTACCTATTAGTCGCCCCTTACAAGAGGCAGGGCCTTCTTGCCTCGGCCGTATTCTTATCTCTGCAAGCCAAAGGGACACACACACATACTCACACACGCACACACACACGCACACACGCATACACACATACACTCTTCACCTCTCGTCTCCACCCTATTAGTCGCCCCTTACAAAAGGCAGGGTCTTCTTGTCTTGGCCGTAGTCTTATCTCTGCAATCCAAACGGACACACAAACATACACACATACACACGCACACACACGCACACACGCACACACACATATACACTCTTCACCTCTCGACTCCTACCCATTAGTCGCCTCCTACGACAGGCAGGGCCTTCTTGCCACGGCCGTATTCTTATCTCTGCGAGCCGAACGGACACACACACACACTCACACACGCACACACGCACACACACACATACACTCTTCACCTCTCGACTCCTACCCATTAGTCGTCTCTTACGACAGGCAGGGCCTTTTTGCCACGGCCGTGTTTTTATCTCTGCGAGCCATACAGACACACACACACACACTCACACACACACACACACACCTAAACTCTTCACCTCTCGACTCTTACCTATTACTCGCCCCTTACGACAGGCAGGGCCTTCTTGCCTCGGCTGTGTTCTTATCTCTGCAAGCCGAACGGACACACATACATACACACACTCACACACGCACACACACATGCACACAGAGACACACACATAAACTCTTCACCTCTCCACTCCTACCTATTCGTCGCCTCTTTCGACAGGCAGGGCCTTTTTGCCACGGGCGTGTTCTTATCTTTGCGAGGCATACAGACACAGATACACACTCACACACACACACCTACACTCTTCACCTCTCGACTCCTACCTATTACTCGCACCTTACGACAGGCAGGGCCTTCTTGCCTCGGCTGTATTCTTATCTCTGCAGGCCGAACGGACACACATACATACACACACACTTACACACGCACACACACACACACACTCACACACACACGCACACACACACACACACATACACTCTTCACCTCTCGACTCCTACCCATTAGTCTCCTCTTACGACAGGCAGGGCTTTTTTGCCACGGCCGTGTTTTTACCTCTGCGAGTCATACAGACACACACACACACACTCACACACGCACACACGCACACATACACACACATACACTCTTCACCTCTCGACTCCTACCCATTAGTCGTCTCTTACGACAGGCAGGGCCTTTTTGCCACGGCCGTGTTTTTACCTCTGCGAGCCATACAGACACACACACACACACACACTCACAACCACACACACACACCTAAACTCTTCTAAACGACAGGCAGGGCTTCTTGCCACGGCCGTATTCTTATCTCTTCGAGCCGAACGGACACACACACACACTCACACACGCACACACGCACACACACATACACTCTTTACCTCTCGACTCCTACCCATTAGTCGTCTCTTACGACAGGCAGGGCCTTTTTGCCACGGCCGTGTTTTTACCTCTGCGAGCCATACAGACACACACATACACTCACACACGCACACACACACACACTCACACACAGGTACACTCTTCAACTCGCGACTCCTACCCATTAGTTGCTCCTTACAGCAAGCATGGCCTTCTTGCCACGGCCGTATTCGTACCTCTGCGAGCAGAAGAGACACGCACACACACACACATACACATACACACACACACGCGCGCACACACACGCATACACTCTTTACCTCTCGACTCCTAGCCATTATTCTCCTCTTACGACAGGCAGAGCCTTCTTGCCACGGCCGTGTTCATATCTCTGCGAGCCGAACAGACACACACACACACACACTCGCACACACACACACATACACGCTCCACCTCTAGACTCCTACCCATTGGTCGCCTCTTACGACATTCAGGGACTTTTTGCCACTGCCGTGTTCTTCTCTGCGAGCCGAACGGACACACACACACTCACACACACACGCACACACACACGCACACACGCACACGCACAATCTTTCCACCTCTCGACTCCTATCCATTAGTCGCCTCTTAAGACAGGCAGGGCCTTCTTGCCACGGCCGTATTTTTATCTCTGCGAGCCGAGCGGACACACACACAGTCACACACACACACATATACTATTCACCTCTCGACTCCTCCCTTTTGGTCGCCTCTTACGAGAGGCAGGGCCTTCTTGCCCCGGCGGTATTCTTATCTCTGCAAGCCGAACGGATACACACACTCACACACACACGCACGCACATACACACACACACACACTCACAGACACACACACGCTCGCACACACGCACACACACATACACTCACACACACACACACATACACTCTTCACCTCTCGATTCCTACACATTAGTCGCCCCTTACAAGAGGCAGGGCCTTCTTGCCTTAGCCGTATTCTTATCTCTGCAAGCCTAACGGACACACACACATACACACACACACTCACACACGCAAACACACACGCACACACACACACACACACACATACACTCTTCACCTCTCGACTCCTACCCATTAGTCACCTCTTTCGACAGGCATGGCATTCTTGCCACCGCTGTTTTCTTTTCTCTGCAAGCCGAAGGGACACACATACACACACACACTCACAGACACACACACACGCACGCACACACGCACACACACATACACTCACACACACACACACGCACACACACATACACTCTTCACCTCTCGATTCCTACCTATTAGTCGCCCCTTACAAAAGGCAGGGCCTTCTTGCCTTGGCCGTATTCTTATCTCTGCTAGCCTAACGGACACACACACATACACACACACACTCACACACGCAAACACACACGCACACACACACACACACACATACACTCTTCACCTCTCGACTCCTACCCATTAGTCGCCTCTTACGTCAGGCAGGGCATTCTTTCCTCGGCCGTGTTCTTATCTCTGCAAGCCGAACGGACACACACACATACTCACACACGCACACACACACGCACACACACATACACTCTTCACCCGTCGACTCCTACCTATTAGTCGCCCCTTACAAGAGGCAGGGCCTTCTTGCCTCGGCCGTATTCTTATCTCTGCGAGCCTAACGGACACACACACATACACACACATACTCACACACGCAAACACACACGCACACACACACACACATACACTCTTCACCTCTCGATTCCTACCCATTAGTCGCCTCTTACGTCAGGCAGGGCCTTCTTTCCTCGGCCGTAGTCTTATCTCTGTGAGTTAAAGAGACACACACACACACATACACACACACTCACACACGCACACACACACATACACTCTTCACCTCTCGACTCCTACCCAGTAGTCGCCACTAACAACAGGCAGGGCCTTCTTGCCCCTGCCGTATTCTTATCTCTGCAAGCTGAACGGACACACACACTCACACACACAAGCACGCACACACGCACACACACACGCGCACACACACACACACAATTACACTCTTCACCTCTCGACTTTTACCCATTAGTCGCCTCTTACGACAAGCATGGCCTTCTTGCCACCGCTGTTTTCTTATCTCTTCGAGCCGAAGGGACACACACACATACACACACACACTCACACACACACGCGCACAAACGCACGCACACATTCTTCACCTCTCGACTCCTACCCATTAGTCGCCCATTACGACAGGCATGGCCTTCTTGCCACCGCTGTTTTCTTATCTCTTCGAGCCGAAGGGACACACACATACACACACACACACATACACACACACACACACGCACGCACACACGCACACACTTACACACGCATACACACACACACATACACTTTTCAGCTCTCGACTCCTACCCATTAGTCACCTCTTACGACAGGCATGGCCTTCTTGAAACCGCTGATTTCTTATCTCTGCGAGCCGAAGGGACACACACACAAACATACACACACACACACACTCACACACATACACACACACACGCACACACACGCACACACGCACACACACACATATACACTCTTCACCACTTGACTCCTACCCATTAGTCGCCTCTTACGACCGGCAGGGCCTTCTTGCTCGGCCGTGTTCTTATCTCTGCGAGCCTACTGAACACACACACTCACACACACAAATACACACACACACTCACACACGCACACACACGCACACACGCAAACACACACATACAGTCTTCACCTCTCGACTCCTACCCATTAGTCGCCTCTTACGACAGGCAGGGCCTTCTTGCCACGGCCGTGTTCTTATCTCTGCGAGACGACCGGACACACACACACACACACACCCACACAAGCACACACACGCACACACGCACACGCACACACACACACACACACATACACTCTTCACCTCTCGACTTCTACCCATTAGTCACCGCTTACGACAGGCAGGGCTTTCTTGGCACGGACGTGTTCTTATCTCTGCGAGCCGACCGGACACACACACACTTACACACGCACACACACACGCACACACGCACACACACACATACACTCTTCACCTCTCGACACCTACCAATTAGTCGCCACTTACGACAGGCAGGGCCTTCTTGCCTCGGCCATAAGCTTATCTCTGCAAGCCGAACGGACACACACACACTCACACACACACGCACGCACACACGCACACACACGCACACACACACACACAAATACACTCTTCACCTCTCGACTCCTACCCATTAGTCGCCTCTTACGACAGGCATGGCCTTCTTGCCTCGGCCGTATTCTAATCTCTGCGAGCCGAATGGACACACACATACATACACACACACTTACACACACACTTACACACGCACAAACACACACACACACACATACACTATTCACCTCTCGACTTCTACCTATTAGTCGCCCCATACAAGAGGCAGGGCCTTCTTGCCTCGGCCGTATTCTTATCTCTGCAAGCCAAACAGACACACACACATACACACACAATTACACACGCACACACACGCACACGCCTTTTACGACAGGCACGGCCTTCTTGCCACGGCCGTGTTCTTATCTCTGCGAGCCGACTGGACACACACACTCACACACACAAATACACACACACACTCATACACGCACACACACGCACACTCACACACACATACACTCTTCACCTCTCGACTCCTACCCATTAGTCGCCTCTTACGACAAGCAGGGCCTTCTTGCCACGGCGGTGTTCTTATCTCTGCAAGCCGAACGGACACACACACACACGCACACACAAACACACGCTCACAGGCATACACGCACACACGCACACGCACACGCACACACTCTCCACCTCTCGACTCCTATCCATTAGTCGCCTCTTAAGACAGGCAGGGCCTTCTTGCCACAGACGTATTTCTATCTCTGCGAGCCGAACGGACACACACACACACACTTGCACACACACACACACACACACACACATACACACTTCACCTCTCGACTTCTACCAATTAGTCGCTCCTTACAGCAAGCATGGCCTTCTTGCCACGGACGTATTCATATCTCTGCGAGCCGAAGGGATACACACACACATACACACACACATACTCACACACACACGCACACACGCACACACACATACACTCTTCACCTCTCGACTCCTACCCATTAGTCGCCTCTTACGACAGGCATGGCCTTCTTGTCACGGCTGTATTTTTATCTCTGCGAGCAGAAGGGACACACACACATACACACACATACACACACACATTTACACACACACACGCACGCACACATACACTCTTCACCTCTCGACTCCTACCCATTAGTCGCCCCTTAAGACTGGCATGGCCTTCTTGCCACGGCTGTTTTCTTATCTCTGCGAGCCGAAGGGACACACACACACATACACACACACACACACACACTCACAAATACACACACACGCGCAAACACGCACGCACACACGCACACACACACGCACACACGCACGCACACACGCACACACATACACTTACACACGCACACACACACGCACACACGCACACACACATACACTCTTCACCTCTCGACTCCTACCTATTAGTCGCCTCTTACGATAGGCAGGGCCTTCTTGCCTCGGTCGTGCTCTTATCTCTGCAAGCGGAACGGACACACACACACACGCACACACAAACACACGCACTCTCACCCGCACACACGCACATACGCACACACATATACACTCTTCACCACTCGACTCCTACCCATTAGTCGCCTCTTACGACAGGCAGGGCCTTCTTGCCACGGCCGTGTTCTTATCTCTGCGAGCCGACTGGACACACACACTCACACACACAAATACACACACACGCACACACACGCACACACGCACACAAATACACTCTTCACCACTCGACTCCTACCCATTAGTCGCCTCTTACGACAGGCAGGGCCTTCTTGCCACGGCCGTGTTCTTATCTCTGCGAGCCGACTGGACACACACACACTCACACACACAAATACACACACACATTCACACACGCACACAC
Source organism: Diabrotica undecimpunctata (assembly GCF_040954645.1). NCBI lineage: Eukaryota > Metazoa > Arthropoda > Insecta > Coleoptera > Chrysomelidae > Diabrotica > Diabrotica undecimpunctata. Next base: position 422,133 of record NW_027311889.1, on the reverse strand, counting down.
ACGCACACTCACACACACATACACTCTTCACCTCTCGACTCCTACCCATTAGTCGCCTCTTACGACAGGCAGGGCCTTCTTGCCACGGCCGTGTTCTTATCTCTGAGAGCCGACCGGACATACACACATTCACACACGCACACACACGCTCACACGCACTTACACATATACACTCTTCACCTCTCGACTCCTACGCAGTAGTCGCCGCTTACGACAGGCAGGGCCTTCTTGGCACAGACGTGTCCTTATCACTGCGAGCCGACCGGACACACACACTCACACACGCACACACACACGCACACACGCACACACACACATACACTCTTCACCTCTCGACTCCTACCAATTAGTCGCCACTTACGACAGGCAGGGCATTCTTGCCTTGGCCGTATTCTTATCTCTGCAAGCCGAACGGACACATACACACTCACACACACAAGCACGCACACACGCACACACACGCACACACACAAAAACACTTTTCACCTCTCGACTCCTACCAATTAGTCGCCACTTACGACAGGCAGGGCCTTCTTGCCTCGGCCGTATTTTAATCTCTGCGAGCCGAATGGACACACACATACATACACACACACACACACTTACACACGCACAAACACACACACACACACCCACACACGCACACACACACACATACACTCTTCACCTCTCGACTCCTACCAATTAGTCGCCACTTACGACAGGCAGGGCCTTCTTGCCTTGGCCGTATTTTTATCTCTGCAAGCCGAACGGACACATACACACTCACACACACAAGCACGCACACACGCACACACACGCACACACACAAAAACACTTTTCACCTCTCGACTCCTACCAATTAGTCGCCACTTACGACAGGCAGGGCCTTCTTGCCTCGGCCGTATTCTAATCTCTGCGAGCCGAATGGACACACACATACATACACACACACACACTTACACACGCACAAACACACACACACACCCACACACGCACACACACACACACACATACACTCTTCACCTCTCGACTCCTACCAATTAGTCGCCTCTTACGACAGGCAGGGCCTTCTTGCCACGGCCGTGTTCTTATCTCTGCGAGACGACCGGACACACACACACACACACACCCACACAAGCACACACACGCACACACGCACACGCACACACACACACACACATACACTCTCAACCTCTCGACTTCTACCCATTAGTCACCGCTTACGACAGGCAGGGCTTTCTTGGCACGGACGTGTTCTTATCTCTGCGAGCCGACCGGACACACACTCACACACACAAGCACGCACACACGCACACACACGCACACACACAAAAACACTTTTCACCTCTCGACTCCTACCAATTAGTCGCCACTTACGACAGGCATGGCCTTCTTGCCTCGGCCGTATTCTAATCTCTGCGAGTCGAATGGACACACACATACATACACACACACTTACACACGCACAAACACACACACACACACACACGCACACACACATACACTATTCACCTCTCGACTCCTACCCATTAGTCGCCTCTTACGACAAGCAGGGCCTTCTTGCCACGGCGGTGTTCTTATCTCTTCAAGCCGAACGGACACACACACACACGCACACACAAACACACGCTCACAGGCATACACGCACACACGCACACGCACACGCACACACTCTCCACCTCTCGACTCCTATCCATTAGTCGCCTCTTAAGACAGGCAGGGCCTTCTTGCCACAGACGTATTTCTATCTCTGCGAGCCGAACGGACACACACACACACTTGCACACACACACACACACACACACACACACACACATACACACTTCACCCCTCGACTTCTACCAATTAGTCGCTCCTTACAGCAAGCATGGCCCTCTTGCCACGGACGTATTCATATCTCTGCGAGCCGAAGGGATACACACACACATACACACACACATACTCACACACACACGCACACACCCACACACACATACACTCTTCACCTCTCGACTCCTACCCATTAGTCGCCTCTTACGACAGGCATGGCCTTCTTGTCACGGCTGTATTTTTATCTCTGCGAGCAGAAGGGACACACACACATACACACACAATTACACACGCACACACACGCACACGCCTTTTACGACAGGCAGGGCCTTCTTGCCACGGCCGTGTTCTTATCTCTGCGAGCCGACTGGACACACACACTCACACACACAAATACACACACACACTCATACACGCACACACACGCACACTCACACACACATACACTCTTCACCTCTCGACTCCTACCCATTAGTCGCCTCTTACGACAAGCAGGGCCTTCTTGCCACGGCGGTGTTCTTATCTCTTCAAGCCGAACGGACACACACACACACGCACACACAAACACACGCTCACAGGCATACACGCACACACGCACACGCACACGCACACACTCTCCACCTCTCGACTCCTATCCATTAGTCGCCTCTTAAGACAGGCAGGGCCTTCTTGCCACAGACGTATTTCTATCTCTGCGAGCCGAACGGACACACACACACACTTGCACACACACACACACACACACACACACACACACACATACACACTTCACCCCTCGACTTCTACCAATTAGTCGCTCCTTACAGCAAGCATGGCCCTCTTGCCACGGACGTATTCATATCTCTGCGAGCCGAAGGGATACACACACACATACACACACACATACTCACACACACACGCACACACCCACACACACATACACTCTTCACCTCTCGACTCCTACCCATTAGTCGCCTCTTACGACAGGCATGGCCTTCTTGTCACGGCTGTATTTTTATCTCTGCGAGCAGAAGGGACACACACACATACACACACACATACACACACACATTCACACACACACACGCACGCACACATACACTCTTCACCTCTCGACTCCTACCCATTAGTCGCCCCTTAAGACTGGCATGGCCTTCTTGCCACGGCTGTTTTCTTATCTCTGCGAGCCGAAGGGACACACACACACATACACACACACACACACACACACTCACAAACACACACACACGCGCAAACACGCACGCACACACGCACACACACACGCACATACGCACGCACACACGCACACACATACACTTACACACGCACACACACACGCACACACGCACACACACATACACTCTTCACCTCTCGACTCCTACCTATTAGTCGCCTCTTACGATAGGCAGGGCCTTCTTGCCTCGGTCGTGCTTTTATCTCTGCAAGCCGAACTAACACACACACATACTCACACACGCACACACACGCACACACGCACACACACGCACACACACAAAAACACTTTTCACCTCTCGACTCCTACCAATTAGTCGCCACTTACGACAGGCAGGGCCTTCTTGCCTCGGCCGTATTCTTATCTCTGCAAGCCGAACGGACACATACACACTCACACACACACGCACGCACACACGCACACACACAAATACACTCTTCACCTCTCGACTCCTACCCATTAGTCGCCTCTTACGACAGGCATGGCCTTCTTGCCTCTGCCGTGTTCCAATCTCTGCGAGCCGAATGGACACACACAAACATACACACACAAACATACACACACACTTACACACGCACAAACACACACACACCCACACACGCACACACTCACGTACCCTCTTCACCTCTCGACTCCTACCCATTAGTCGCCTCTTACGATAGGCAGGGCCTTCTTGCCTCGGTCGTGCTCTTATATCTGCAAGCCGAACTAACACACACACATACTCACACACGCACACACACGCACACACTCATACACACATACACTCTTCACCTCTCGACTCCTAGTTATTAGTCGCCCCTTACAAGAGTCAGGGCCTTCTTGCCTCGGTTGTATTCTTATCTCTGCAAGCGGAACGGACACACACACACACGCACCACACAAACACACGCACTCTCACACGCACACACAAGCACATACGCACACACATATACACTCTTCACCACTCGACTCCTACCCATTAGTCGCCTCTTACGACAGGCAGGGCCTTCTTGCCACGGCCGTGTTCTTATCTCTGCGAGCCGACTGGACACACACACTCACACACACAAATACACACACACGCACACACACGCACACACGCACACTTACACACAAATACACTCTTCACCTCTCGACTCCTACCCATTAGTCGCCTCTTACGACAGGCAGGGCCTTCTTGCCACGGCCGTGTTCTTATCTCTGCGAGCCTACTGAACACACACACTCACACACACAAATACACACACACACTCACACACGCACACACACGCACACACGCAAACACACACATACACTCTTCACCTCTCGACTCCTACCCATTAGTCGCCTCTTACGACAGGCAGGGCCTTCTTGCCACGGCCGTGTTCTTATCTCTGCGAGACGACCGGACACACACACACACACCCACACAAGCACACACACGCACACACGCACACGCACACACACACACACACATACACTCTTCACCTCTCGACTTCTACCCATTAGTCACCGCTTACGACAGGCAGGGCTTTCTTGGCACGGACGTGTTCTTATCTCTGCGAGCCGACCGGACACACACACACTCACACACGCACACACACACGCACACACGCACACACATACATTCTTCACCTCTCGACTCCTACCAATTAGTCGCCACTTACGACAGGCAGGGCCTTCTTGCCTCGGCCATAAGCTTATCTCTGCAAGCCGAACGGACACACACACACTCACACACACACGCACGCACACACGCACACACACGCACACACACACACACACAAATACACTCTTCACCTTTCGACTCCTACCCATTAGTCGCCTCTTACGACAGGCATGGCCTTCTTGCCTCGGCCGTATTCTAATCTCTGCGAGCCGAATGGACACACACATACATACACACACACTTACACACGCACAAACACACACACACACACACACACGCACACACACATACACTATTCACCTCTCGACTCCTACCTATTGGTCGCCCCATACAAGAGGCAGGGCCTTCTTGACTCGGCCGTATTCTTATCTCTGCAAGCCAAACAGACACACACACATACACACACAATTACACACGCACACACACGCACACGCCTTTTACGACAGGCAGGGCCTTCTTGCCACGGCCGTGTTCTTATCTCTGCGAGCCGACTGGACACACACACTCACACACACAAATACACACACACACTCATACACGCACACACACGCACACTCACACACACATACACTCTTCACCTCTCGACTCCTACCCATTAGTCGCCTCTTACGACAAGCAGGGCCTTCTTGCCACGGCGGTGTTCTTATCTCTGCAAGCCGAACGGACACACACACACACGGACACACAAACACACGCTCACAGGCATACACGCACACACGCACACGCACACGCACACACTCTCCACCTCTCGACCCCTATCCATTAGTCGCCTCTTAAGACAGGCAGGGCCTTCTTGCCACAGACGTATTTCTATCTCTGCGAGCCGAACGGACACACACACACACTTGCACACACACACACACACACACACACACACACATACACACTTCACCTCTCGACTTCTACCAATTAGTCGCTCCTTACAGCAAGCATGGCCTTCTTGCCACGGACGTATTCATATCTCTGCGAGCCGAAGGAATACACACACACATACACACACACATACTCACACACACACGCACACACGCACACACACATACACTCTTCACCTCTCGACTCCTACCCATTAGTCGCCTCTTAAGACTGGCATGGCCTTCTTGCCACGGCTGTTTTCTTATCTCTGCGAGCCGAAGGGACACACACACACATACACACACACACACACACTCACAAACACACACACACGCGCAAACACGCACGCACACACGCACACACACACGCACACACGCACGCACACACGCACACACATACACTTACACACGCACACACACACGCACACACGCACACACACATACACTCTTCACCTCTCGACTCCTACCTATTAGTCGCCTCTTACGATAGGCAGGGCCTTCTTGCCTCGGTCGTGCTCTTATCTCTGCAAGCCGAACTAACACACACACATACTCACACACGCACACACACGCACACTCACACACACATACACTCTTCACCTCTCGACTCCTACCCATTAGTCGCCTCTTACGACAGGCATGGCCTTCTTGTCACGGCTGTATTTTTATCTCTGCGAGCAGAAGGGACACACACACATACACACACACATACACACACACATTCACACACACACACGCACGCACACATACACTCTTCACCTCTCGACTCCTACCCATTAGTCGCCTCTTACGACAAGCAGGGCCTTCTTGCCACGGCGGTGTTCTTATCTCTGCAAGCCGAACGGACACACACACACACGCACACACACACACACACACACACACACACACACACACATACACACTTCACCTCTCGACTTCTACCAATTAGTCGCTCCTTACAGCAAGCATGGCCTTCTTGCCACGGACGTATTCATATCTCTGCGAGCCGAAGGAATACACACACACATACACACACACATACTCACACACACACGCACACACGCACACACACATACACTCTTCACCTCTCGACTCCTACCCATTAGTCGCCTCTTACGACAGGCATGGCCTTCTTGTCACGGCTGTATTTTTATCTCTGCGAGCAGAAGGGACACACACACATACACACACATACACACACACATTCACACACACACACGCACGCACACATACACTCTTCACCTCTCGACTCCTACCCATTAGTCGCCCCTTAAGACTGGCATGGCCTTCTTGCCACGGCTGTTTTCTTATCTCTGCGAGCCGAAGGGACACACACACACATACACACACACACACACACTCACAAACACACACACACGCGCAAACACGCACGCACACACGCACACACACACGCACACACGCACGCACACACGCACACACATACACTTACACACGCACACACACACGCACACACGCACACACACATACACTCTTCACCTCTCGACTCCTACCTATTAGTCGCCTCTTACGATAGGCAGGGCCTTCTTGCCTCGGTTGTATTCTTATCTCTGCAAGCGGAACTAACACACACACATACTCACACACGCACACACACGCACACACTCATACACACATACACTCTTCACCTTTCGACTCCTACCCATTAGTCGCCTCTTACGACAGGCATGGCCTTCTTGCCTCGGCCGTATTCTAATCTCTGCGAGCCGAATGGACACACACATACATACACACACACTTACACACGCACAAACACACACACACACACACACACGCACACACACATACACTATTCACCTCTCGACTCCTACCTATTGGTCGCCCCATACAAGAGGCAGGGCCTTCTTGACTCGGCCGTATTCTTATCTCTGCAAGCCAAACAGACACACACACATACACACACAATTACACACGCACACACACGCACACGCCTTTTACGACAGGCAGGGCCTTCTTGCCACGGCCGTGTTCTTATCTCTGCGAGCCGACTGGACACACACACTCACACACACAAATACACACACACACTCATACACGCACACACACGCACACTCACACACACATACACTCTTCACCTCTCGACTCCTACCCATTAGTCGCCTCTTACGACAAGCAGGGCCTTCTTGCCACGGCGGTGTTCTTATCTCTGCAAGCCGAACGGACACACACACACACGGACACACAAACACACGCTCACAGGCATACACGCACACACGCACACGCACACGCACACACTCTCCACCTCTCGACCCCTATCCATTAGTCGCCTCTTAAGACAGGCAGGGCCTTCTTGCCACAGACGTATTTCTATCTCTGCGAGCCGAACGGACACACACACACACTTGCACACACACACACACACACACACACACACACATACACACTTCACCTCTCGACTTCTACCAATTAGTCGCTCCTTACAGCAAGCATGGCCTTCTTGCCACGGACGTATTCATATCTCTGCGAGCCGAAGGAATACACACACACATACACACACACATACTCACACACACACGCACACACGCACACACACATACACTCTTCACCTCTCGACTCCTACCCATTAGTCGCCTCTTAAGACTGGCATGGCCTTCTTGCCACGGCTGTTTTCTTATCTCTGCGAGCCGAAGGGACACACACACACATACACACACACACACACACTCACAAACACACACACACGCGCAAACACGCACGCACACACGCACACACACACGCACACACGCACGCACACACGCACACACATACACTTACACACGCACACACACACGCACACACGCACACACACATACACTCTTCACCTCTCGACTCCTACCTATTAGTCGCCTCTTACGATAGGCAGGGCCTTCTTGCCTCGGTCGTGCTCTTATCTCTGCAAGCCGAACTAACACACACACATACTCACACACGCACACACACGCACACTCACACACACATACACTCTTCACCTCTCGACTCCTACCCATTAGTCGCCTCTTACGACAGGCATGGCCTTCTTGTCACGGCTGTATTTTTATCTCTGCGAGCAGAAGGGACACACACACATACACACACACATACACACACACATTCACACACACACACGCACGCACACATACACTCTTCACCTCTCGACTCCTACCCATTAGTCGCCTCTTACGACAAGCAGGGCCTTCTTGCCACGGCGGTGTTCTTATCTCTGCAAGCCGAACGGACACACACACACACGCACACACACACACACACACACACACACACACACACATACACACTTCACCTCTCGACTTCTACCAATTAGTCGCTCCTTACAGCAAGCATGGCCTTCTTGCCACGGACGTATTCATATCTCTGCGAGCCGAAGGAATACACACACACATACACACACACATACTCACACACACACGCACACACGCACACACACATACACTCTTCACCTCTCGACTCCTACCCATTAGTCGCCTCTTACGACAGGCATGGCCTTCTTGTCACGGCTGTATTTTTATCTCTGCGAGCAGAAGGGACACACACACATACACACACATACACACACACATTCACACACACACACGCACGCACACATACACTCTTCACCTCTCGACTCCTACCCATTAGTCGCCCCTTAAGACTGGCATGGCCTTCTTGCCACGGCTGTTTTCTTATCTCTGCGAGCCGAAGGGACACACACACACATACACACACACACACACACTCACAAACACACACACACGCGCAAACACGCACGCACACACGCACACACACACGCACACACGCACGCACACACGCACACACATACACTTACACACGCACACACACACGCACACACGCACACACACATACACTCTTCACCTCTCGACTCCTACCTATTAGTCGCCTCTTACGATAGGCAGGGCCTTCTTGCCTCGGTTGTATTCTTATCTCTGCAAGCGGAACTAACACACACACATACTCACACACGCACACACACGCACACACTCATACACACATACACTCTTCACCTCTCGACTCCTACTTATTAGTCGCCCCTTACAAGAGGCAGGGCCTTCTTGCCTCGGTTGTATTCTTATCTCTGCAAGCGGAACGGACACACACACACACACGCACACACAAACACACGCACTCTCACACGCACACACACGCACATACGCACACATATATACACTCTTCACCACTCGACTCCTACCCATTAGTCGCCTCTTACGACAGGCAGGGCCTTCTTGCCACGGCCGTGTTCTTATCTCTGCGAGCCGACTGGACACACACACTCACACACACAAATACACACACACGCACACACACGCACACACGCACACTTACACACAAATACACTCTTCACCTCTCGACTCCTACCCATTAGTCGCCTCTTACGACAGGCAGAACCTTCTTGCCATGGCCGTGTTCTTATCTCTGCGAGCCGACTGGACACACACACACTCACACACACAAATACACACACACATTCACACACGCACACACACGCACACTCACACAAACATACACTCTTCACGTCTCGACTCCTACCCATTAGTCGCCTCTTACGACGGCCGTGTTCTTATCTCTGAGAGCCGACCGGACACACACACACACTCACACACGCACACACACGCTCACACGCACTTACACATATACACTCTTCACCTCTCGACTCCTACGCAGTAGTCGTTGCTTACGACAGGCAGGGCCTTCTTGGCACAGACGTGTCCTTATCACTGCGAGCCGATCGGACACACACACTCACACACGCACACACACACGCACACACGCACACACACACACATACACTCTTCACCTCTCGACTCCTACCAATTAGTCGCCACTTACGACAGGCAGGGCATTCTTGCCTTGGCCGTATTCTTATCTCTGCAAGCCTAACGGACACATACACACTCACACACACAAGCACGCACACACGAACACACACGCACACACACAAAAACACTTTTCACCTCTCGACTCCTACCAATTAGTCGCCACTTACGACAGGCAGGGCCTTCTTGCCTCGGCCGTATTCTAATCTCTGCGAGCCGAATGGACACACACATACATACACACACACACTTACACACGCACAAACACACACACACCCACACACGCACACACACACACATACACTCTTCACCTCTCGACTCCTACCAATTAGTCGCCACTTACGACAGGCAGGGCCTTCTTGCCTTGGCCGTATTTTTATCTCTGCAAGCCGAACGGACACATACACACTCACACACACAAGCACGTACACACGCACACACACGCACACACACAAAAACACTTTTCACCTCTCGACTCCTACCAATTAGTCGCCACTTACGACAGGCAGGGCCTTCTTGCCTCGGCCGTATTCTTATCTCTGCAAGCCGAACGGACACATACACACTCACACACACACGCACGCACACACGCACACACACAAATACACTCTTCACCTCTCGACTCCTACCCATTAGTCGCCTCTTACGACAGGCATGGCCTTCTTGCCTCTGCCGTATTCTAATCTCTGCGAGCCGAATGGACACACACAAACATACACACACACTTACACACGCACAAACTCACACACACCCACACACGCACACACTCACGTACCCTCTTCACCTCTCGACTCCTACCAATTAGTCGCCTCTTACGATAGGCAGGGCCTTCTTGCCTCGGTCGTGCTCTTATCTCTGCAAGCCGAACTAACACACACACATACTCACACACGCACACACACGCACACACTCATACACACATACACTCTTCACCTCTCGACTCCTACTTATTAGTCGCCCCTTACAAGAGGCAGGGCCTTCTTGCCTCGGTTGTATTCTTATCTCTGCAAGCGGAACGGACACACACACATACGCACACACAAACACACGCACTCTCACACGCACACACACGCACATACGCACACATATATACACTCTTCACCACTCGACTCCTACCCATTAGTCGCCTCTTACGACAGGCAGGGCCTTCTTGCCACGGCCGTGTTCTTATCTCTGCGAGCCGACTGGACACACACACTCACACACACAAATACACACACACGCACACACACGCACACACGCACACTTACACACAAATACACTCTTCACCTCTCGACTCCTACCCATTAGTCGCCTCTTACGACAGGCAGGGCCTTCTTGCCACGGCCGTGTTCTTATCTCTGCGAGCCTACTGAACACACACACTCACACACACAAATACACACACACACTCACACACGCACACACACGCACACACGCAAACACACACATACACTCTTCACCTCTCGACTCCTACCCATTAGTCGCCTCTTACGACAGGCAGGGTCTTCTTGCCACGGCCGTGTTCTTATCTCTGCGAGACGACCGGACACACACACACACACCCACACAAGCACACACACGCACACACGCACACGCACACACACACACATACACTCTTCACCTCTCGACTTCTACCCATTAGTCACCGCTTACGACAGGCAGGGCTTTCTTGGCACGGACGTGTTCTTATCTCTGCGAGCCGACCGGACACACACACACTCACACACGCACACACACACGCACACACGCACACACACACATACACTCTTCACCTCTCGACTCCTACCAATTAGTCGCCACTTACGACAGGCAGGGCCTTCTTGCCTCGTCTATAAGCTTATCTCTGCAAGCCGAACGGACACACACACACTCACACACACACGCACGCACACACGCACACACACGCACACACACACACACACACACAAATACACTCTTCACCTCTCGACTCCTACCCATTAGTCGCCTCTTACGACAGGCATGGCCTTCTTGCCTCGGCCGTATTCTAATCTCTGCGAGCCGAATGGACACACACATACATACACACACACTTACACACGCACAAACACACACACACACACACGCACACACACATACACTATTCACCTCTCGACTCCTACCTATTAGTCGCCCCATACAAGAGGCAGGGCCTTCTTGCCTCGGCCGTATTCTTATCTCTGCAAGCCAAACAGACACACACACATACACACACAATTACACACGCACACACACGCACACGCCTTTTACGACAGGCACGGCCTTCTTGCCACGGCCGTGTTCTTATCTCTGCGAGCCGACTGGACACACACACTCACACACACAAATACACACACACACTCATACACGCACACACACGCACACTCACTCACACATACACTCTTCACCTCTCGACTCCTACCCATTAGTCGCCTCTTACGACAAGCAGGGCCTTCTTGCCACGGCGGTGTTCCTATCTCTGCAAGCCGAACGGACACACACACACACGCACACACAAGCACACGCTCACAGGCATACACGCAAACACGCACACGCACACACTCTCCACCTCTCGACTCCTATCCATTAGTCGCCTCTTAAGACAGGCAGGGCCTTCTTGCCACAGACGTATTTCTATCTCTGCGAGCCGAACGGACACACACACACTTGCACACACACACACACACATACACACTTCACCTCTCGACTTCTACCAATTAGTCGCTCCTTACAGCAAGCATCGCCTTCTTGCCACGGACGTATTCATATCTCTGCGAGCCGAAGGGATACACACACACATACACACACACATACTCACACACACACGCACACACGCACACACACATACACTCTTTACCTCTCGACTCCTACCCATTAGTCGCCTCTTACGACAGGCATGGCCTTCTTGTCACGGCTGTATTTTTATCTCTGCGGGCAGAAGGGACACACACACATACACACACACATACACACACACATTCACACACACACACGCACGCACACATACACTCTTCACCTCTCGACTCCTACCCATTAGTCGCCCCTTAAGACTGGCATGGCCTTCTTGCCACGGCTGTTTTCTTATCTCTGCGAGCCGAAGGGACACACACACACATACACACACACACACACACACTCACAAACACACACACACGCGCAAACACGCACGCACACACGCACACACACACGCACACACGCACGCACACACGCACACACATACACTTACACACGCACACACACACGCACACACGCACACACACATACACTCTTCACCTCTCGACTCCTACCTATTAGTCGCCTCTTACGATAGGCAGGGCCTTCTTGCCTCGGTCGTGCTCTTATCTCTGCAAGCTGAACTAACACACACACATACTCACACACGCACACACACGCACACACTCATACACACATACACTCTTCACCTCTCGACTCCTACTTATTAGTCGCCCCTTACAAGAGGCAGGGCCTTCTTGCCTCGGTTGTATTCTTATCTCTGCAAGCGGAACGGACACACACACACGCACACACAAACACACGCACTCTCACCCGCACACACACGCACATACGCACACACATATACACTCTTCACCACTCGACTCCTACCCATTAGTCGCCTCTTACGACAGGCAGGGCCTTCTTGCCACGGCCGTGTTCTTATCTCTGAGAGCCGACCGGACATACACACACACTCACACACGCACACACACGCTCACACGCACTTACACATATACATTCTTCACCTCTCGACTCCTACCAATTAGTCGCCACTTACGACAGGCAGGGCATTCTTGCCTTGGCCGTATTCTTATCTCTGCAAGCCGAACGGACACATACACACTCACACACACAAGCACGCACACACGCACACACACAAAAACACTTTTCACCTCTCGACTCCTACCAATTAGTCGCCACTTACGACAGGCAGGGCCTTCTTGCCTCGGCTGTATTCTAATCTCTGCGAGCCGAATGGACACACACATACATACACACACACACACTTACACACGCACAAACACACACACACACCCACACACGCACACACACACACATACACTCTTCACCTCTCGACTCCTACCAATTAGTCGCCATTTACGACAGCCAGGGCCTTCTTGCCTCGGCCGTATTCTTATCTCTGCAAGCCGAACGGACACATACACACTCACACACACACGCACGCACACACGCACACTCACACAAACATACACTCTTCACGTCTCGACTCCTACCCATTAGTCGCCTCTTACGACGGCCGTGTTCTTATCTCTGAGAGCCGACCGGACACACACACACTCACACACGCACACACACGCTCACACGCACTTACACATATACACTCTTCACCTCTCGACTCCTACGCAGTAGTCGTTGCTTACGACAGGCAGGGCCTTCTTGGCACAGACGTGTCCTTATCACTGCGAGCCGACCGGACACACACACTCACACACGCACACACACACGCACACACGCACACACACACACATACACTCTTCACCTCTCGACTCCTACCAATTAGTCGCCACTTACGACAGGCAGGGCATTCTTGCCTTGGCCGTATTCTTATCTCTGCAAGCCTAACGGACACATACACACTCACACACACAAGCACGCACACACGAACACACACGCACACACACAAAAACACTTTTCACCTCTCGACTCCTACCAATTAGTCGCCACTTACGACAGGCAGGGCCTTCTTGCCTCGGCCGTATTCTAATCTCTGCGAGCCGAATGGACACACACATACATACACACACACACTTACACACGCACAAACACACACACACCCACACACGCACACACACACACATACACTCTTCACCTCTCGACTCCTACCAATTAGTCGCCACTTACGACAGGCAGGGCCTTCTTGCCTTGGCCGTATTTTTATCTCTGCAAGCCGAACGGACACATACACACTCACACACACAAGCACGTACACACGCACACACACGCACACACACAAAAACACTTTTCACCTCTCGACTCCTACCAATTAGTCGCCACTTACGACAGGCAGGGCCTTCTTGCCTCGGCCGTATTCTTATCTCTGCAAGCCGAACGGACACATACACACTCACACACACACGCACGCACACACGCACACACACAAATACACTCTTCACCTCTCGACTCCTACCCATTAGTCGCCTCTTACGACAGGCATGGCCTTCTTGCCTCTGCCGTATTCTAATCTCTGCGAGCCGAATGGACACACACAAACATACACACACACTTACACACGCACAAACTCACACACACCCACACACGCACACACTCACGTACCCTCTTCACCTCTCGACTCCTACCAATTAGTCGCCTCTTACGATAGGCAGGGCCTTCTTGCCTCGGTCGTGCTCTTATCTCTGCAAGCCGAACTAACACACACACATACTCACACACGCACACACACGCACACACTCATACACACATACACTCTTCACCTCTCGACTCCTACTTATTAGTCGCCCCTTACAAGAGGCAGGGCCTTCTTGCCTCGGTTGTATTCTTATCTCTGCAAGCGGAACGGACACACACACATACGCACACACAAACACACGCACTCTCACACGCACACACACGCACATACGCACACACATATACACTCTTCACCACTCGACTCCTACCCATTAGTCGCCTCTTACGACAGGCAGGGCCTTCTTGCCACGGCCGTGTTCTTATCTCTGCGAGCCGACTGGACACACACACTCACACACACAAATACACACACACGCACACACACGCACACACGCACACTTACACACAAATACACTCTTCACCTCTCGACTCCTACCCATTAGTCGCCTCTTACGACAGGCAGGGCCTTCTTGCCACGGCCGTGTTCTTATCTCTGCGAGCCTACTGAACACACACACTCACACACACAAATACACACACACACTCACACACGCACACACACGCACACACGCAAACACACACATACACTCTTCACCTCTCGACTCCTACCCATTAGTCGCCTCTTACGACAGGCAGGGTCTTCTTGCCGCGGCCGTGTTCTTATCTCTGCGAGACGACCGGACACACACACACACACACCCACACAAGCACACACACGCACACACGCACACGCACACACACACACACACATACACTCTTCACCTCTCGACTTCTACCCATTAGTCACCGCTTACGACAGGCAGGGCTTTCTTGGCACGGACGTATTCTTATCTCTGCGAGCCGACCGGACACACACACACTCACACACGCACACACACACGCACACACGCACACACACACATACACTCTTCACCTCTCGACTCCTACCAATTAGTCGCCACTTACGACAGGCAGGGCCTTCTTGCCTCGTCCATAAGCTTATCTCTGCAAGCCGAACGGACACACACACACTCACACACACACGCACGCACACACGCACACACACGCACACACACACACACACACACAAATACTCTTCACCTCTCGACTCCTACCCATTAGTCGCCTCTTACGACAGGCATGGCCTTCTTGCCTCGGCCGTATTCTAATCTCTGCGAGCCGAATGGACACACACATACATACACACACACTTACACACGCACAAACACACACACACACACACGCACACACACATACACTATTCACCTCTCGACTCCTACCTATTAGTCGCCCCATACAAGAGGCAGGGCCTTCTTGCCTCGGCCGTATTCTTATCTCTGCAAGCCAAACAGACACACACACATACACACACAATTACACACGCACACACACGCACACGCCTTTTACGACAGGCACGGCCTTCTTGCCACGGCCGTGTTCTTATCTCTGCGAGCCGACTGGACACACACACTCACACACACAAATACACACACACACTCATACACGCACACACACGCACACTCACTCACACATACACTCTTCACCTCTCGACTTCTACCCATTAGTCGCCTCTTACGACAAGCAGGGCCTTCTTGCCACGGCGGTGTTCCTATCTCTGCAAGCCGAACGGACACACACACACACGCACACACAAGCACACGCTCACAGGCATACACGCAAACACGCACACGCACACACTCTCCACCTCTCGACTCCTATCCATTAGTCGCCTCTTAAGACAGGCAGGGCCTTCTTGCCACAGACGTATTTCTATCTCTGCGAGCCGAACGGACACACACACACTTGCACACACACACACACACATACACACTTCACCTCTCGACTTCTACCAATTAGTCGCTCCTTACAGCAAGCATCGCCTTCTTGCCACGGACGTATTCATATCTCTGCGAGCCGAAGGGATACACACACACATACACACACACATACTCACACACACACGCACACACGCACACACACATACACTCTTCACCTCTCGACTCCTACCCATTAGTCGCCTCTTACGACAGGCATGGACTTCTTGTCACGGCTGTATTTTTATCTCTGCGGGCAGAAGGGACACACACACATACACACACACATACACACACACATTCACACACACACACGCACGCACACATACACTCTTCACCTCTCGACTCCTACCCATTAGTCGCCCCTTAAGACTGGCATGGCCTTCTTGCCACGGCTGTTTTCTTATCTCTGCGAGCCGAAGGGACACACACACACATACACACACACACACACACTCACAAACACACACACACGCGCAAACACGCACGCACACACGCACACACACACGCACACACGCACGCACACACGCACACACATACACTTACACACGCACACACACACGCACACACGCACACACACATACACTCTTCACCTCTCGACTCCTACCTATTAGTCGCCTCTTACGATAGGCAGGGCCTTCTTGCCTCGGTCGTGCTCTTATCTCTGCAAGCCGAACTAACACACACACATACTCACACACGCACACACACGCACACACTCATACACACATACACTCTTCACCTCTCGACTCCTACTTATTAGTCGCCCCTTACAAGAGGCAGGGCCTTCTTGCCTCGGTTGTATTCTTATCTCTGCAAGCGGAACGGACACACACACACGCACACACACGCACACTCACACACACATACACTCTTCACCTCTCGACTCCTACCCATTAGTCGCCTCTTACGACAGGCAGGGCCTTCTTGCCACGGCCGTGTTCTTATCTCTGAGAGCCGACCGGACATACACACACACTCACACACGCACACACTCGCTCACACGCACTTACACATATACATTCTTCACCTCTCGACTCCTACCAATTAGTCGCCACTTACGACAGGCAGGGCATTCTTGCCTTGGCCGTATTCTTATCTCTGCAAGCCGAACGGACACATACACACTCACACACACAAGCACGCACACACGCACACACACAAAAACACTTTTCACCTCTCGACTCCTACCAATTAGTCGCCACTTACGACAGGCAGGGCCTTCTTGCCTCGGCTGTATTCTAATCTCTGCGAGCCGAATGGACACACACATACATACACACACACACTTACACACGCACAAACACACACACACACCCACACACGCACACACACACACACATACACTCTTCACCTCTCGACTCCTACCAATTAGTCGCCATTTACGACAGCCAGGGCCTTCTTGCCTCGGCCGTATTCTTATCTCTGCAAGCCGAACGGACACATACACACTCACACACACACGCACGCACACACGCACACACACAAATACACTCTTCACCTCTCGACTCCTACCCATTAGTCGCCTCTTACGACAGGCATGGCCTTCTTGCCTGTGCCGTATTCTAATCTCTGCGAGCCGAATGGACACACACAAACATACACACACACTTACACACGCACAAACACACACACACCCACACAAGCACACACTCACGTACCCTCTTCACCTCTCGACTCCTACCCATTAGTCGCCTCTTACGACAGGCAGGGACTTCTTGCCACGGCCGTGTTCTTATCTCTGCAAGCCGAACGGACACACACACGTACACACAAACACACGCACACAGGCACACACGCACACACGCACACTTACACGCACACGCACACTCTCCATCTCTCGACTAATATCCATTAGTCGCCTCTTAAGACAGGCAGGGCCTTCTTGCCTCAGCCGTATTCTTATCTCTGCAAGCCAAACGGACACACACACACACACATACACACACATAGTCACACACGCACAAACACACGCACACACACAAAGACACATACACTCTTCACCTCTCGACTCCTATTCATTAGTCGTCTCTTTCGACAGGCAGGGACTTCTTGCCACGGCCGTGTTCTTATCTCTGCGAGCCGAACGGACACACACACACACTCACACACACACACGCATACACGCACACACGTACGCACACACGCACACACACACACATACTCTCTTCACCTCTCGACTCCTACCCATTATTCCCCTCTTACGACAGGCATGGACTTTTCGCCACGGCCGTGTTCTTATCTCTGCAAGCAGAACGGACACACACACACACGCACACACACACACGCACACGCACACGCACACGCACACACTCTTCACCTCTCGACTCCTACCCATTATTCTCCTCTTACGACAGGCAGGTACTTCTTGCCACGGCGGTGTTTTTATCTCTGCAAGCCGAACGGACACACACATACACACACACACTCACACACACACACGCACACACGCACGCACACACGCACACACACATACACTCACACACAGACAAACACGCACATACGCACACACACATACATTCTTCACCTCTCGACCCGTACCTATTAGTCGTCTCTCACGACAGGCAGGGCCTTCTTGCCTCGGCCGTGTTCTTATCTCTGCAAGCCGAAGGGACACACACACATACTCACACACGCACACAAACATACACTTTCACCTCTCGACTCCTACCTATTAGTCGCCTCTTACGATAGGCAGGGCCTTCTTGCCTCGGTCGTGTTCTTATTTCTGCAAGCCGAACTAACACACATATATACTCACACACGCACACACACACGCACACAAGCACACACACACATACACTCTTCACCTCTCGACTCCTACTTATTACTCTGCCGTATTCTAATCTCTGCGAGCCGAATGGACACACACAAACATACACACACACACTTACACACGCACAAACACACACACCCACACACGCACACCCTCACGTACCCTCTTCACCTCTCGACTCCTACCCATTAGTCGCCTCTTACGACAGGCAGGGACTTCTTGCCACGGCCGTGTTCTTATCTCTGCAAGCCGAACGGATACACACACACACGCACACACAAACACACGCACACAGGCACACACGCACACACGCACACACGCACACGCACACATTCTCCACCTCTCGATTCCTATCCATTAGTCGCCTCTTAAAACAGGCAGGGCCTTCTTGCCACAGACGTATACCTATCTCTGCGAGCCGAACGGACACACACACACACACACTTGCACACATACACACACACACACACATGCACGCCTCACCTCTCGACTCCTACCCATTAGTCGCTCCTTACAGCAAGCATGGCCTTCCTGCCACGGACGTATTCTTATCTCTGCGAGCCGAAGGGATACACACACACATACATACACACATACACACACACACATACTCACACACGCACGCACACACGCACACACACATACACTCACACACACACAAATACGCACACACGCACACACACATACATTCTTCACCTCTCGACTCCTACCTATTAGTCGCCTCTTACGAATAGGCAGGGCCTTCTTGCCTCGGTCGTGCTCTTATCTCTGCAAGCCGAACGGACACACACACACATACACACTCTCACACGCACACACACGCACATACGCACACACATATACACTCTTCACCAATCGACTCCTACTTATTAGTCGCCTCTTACGACAGGCATGGCCTTCTTGCCACGGCAGTGTTCTTATCTCTGCAGGCCAACTAGACACACACACTCACATACACAAATACACACACACACACTCACACACGCACACACACGCACACACGCACACTCACACACACATACACTCTTCACCTCTCGACTCCTACCCATTAGTCGCCTCTCACGACAGGCAGGGCCTTTTTGCCACGGCCGTGTTCTTATCTCTGCGAGCCGACTGGACACACACACACTCACACACACAAATACACACACACACTTACACACGCACACACCCGCACACTCACACACACATACACTCTTCACCTCTCGACTCCTACCCATTAGCCGCCTCTTACAACAGGCAGGGCCTTCTTGCCACGGCCGTGTTCTTATCTCTGCGAGCCGACCGGACACACACACACTCACACACGCACACACACAAACACACGCACTTACACACATACAATCTTCACCTCTCGACTCCTACGCATTAGTCGCCGCTTACGACAGGCAGGGCCTTCTTGCCTCGGCCGTATTCTTATCTCTGCAAGCCGAACGGACACACACACACTCACACACACACGCACGCACACACGCACACACACGCACACACGCACACACACATACACTCTTCACCTCTCGACTCCTACCAATTAGTCGCCACTTACGACAGGCAGGGCCTTCTTGCCTCGGCCGTATTCTTATCTCTGCAAGCCGAACGGACACACACACACTCACACACACACGCACGCTCACACGCACACACACGCACACACGCACACACACACATACACTCTTCACCTCTCGACTCCTACCTATTAGTCGCCTCTTACGATAGGCAGGGCTTTCTTGCCTCGGTCGTGCTCTTATCTCTGCAAGCCGAACTAACACACACACATACTCACACACGCACACACACGCACACACACGCACACACGCATACACACATACACTCTTCACCTCTCGACTCCTACTTATTAGTCGCCCTTTACAAGAGGCAGGGCCTTCTTGCCTTGGCCGTATTCTTATCTCTGCAAGCCAAACAGACACACACACATACACACACACGCACACACACGCACACACGCACACACACACATACACCCTTCACCTCTCGACTCCTACCCATTAGTCGCCTCTTAACGACAGGCAGTGCCTTCTTGCCACGGCCGTGTTCTCATGTCTGCGAGCCGACCGGACACACACACACACACTGACACTCACACACATACCTATTACTCGCCTCTCACGACAGGCAGGGCCTTCTTGCCTCGGCTGTTTTCTTATCTCTGCAAGACGAACGGACACACACACATACTCACACACGCACACACGCACACACACATACACTCACACACACACAAACACGCACACACGCACACACACATACATTCTTCACCTCTCGACTCCTACCTATTAGTCGCCTCTTAAGACAGGCAGGGCCTTCTTGCCTTGGCCGTGTTCTTATATCTGCAAGCCGAACGGACACACACACATACTCACACACGCACACACACACGCACACACGCACACACACACATACACTCTTCACCTCTCGACTCCTACCTATTAGCCGCCTCTTACGATAGGCAGGGCCTTCTTGCCTCGGTCGTGTTCTTATTTCTGCAAGCCGAACTAACACACACACATACTCACACACGCACACACGCACGCACACACGCACACACACATACGCTCACACACACACAAACACGCACACACGCACACACACATACATTCTTCACCTCTCGACTCCTACCTATTAGTCGCCTCTTACGACAGGCAGGGCCTTCTTGCCTTGGCCGTGTTCTTATCTCTGCAAGCCGAACGGACACACACACATACTCACACACGCACACACACACGCACACACGCACACACACACATACACTCTTCACCTCTCGACTCCTACTTATTAGTCGCCCATTACAAGAGGCAGGGCCTTCTTGCCTCGGCCGTAATCTTATCTCTGCAAGCCAAACAGAAACACACACATACACACACACTTACACATGCACACACACGCACGCACACACGCACACACACATACACTCACACACACACAAACACACACACACACGCACACACACATACATTCTTCACCTCTCGACTCCTACCTATTAGTCGCCTCTTACGAATAGGCAGGGCCTTCTTGCCTCGGTCGTGCTCTTATCTCTGCAAGCCGAACGGACACACACACATACATACTCTCACACGCACACACACGCACATACGCACACACATATACACTCTTCACCACTCGACTCCTACGCATTAGTCGCCTCTTACGACAGGCAGGGCCTTCTTGCCACGGCCGTGTTCTTATCTCTGCGGGCCGACTGAACACACACACTCACACACACAAATACACACACACACTCACACACGCACACACACGCACACACGCACACTCACACACACATACACTCTTCACCTCTCGACTCCTACCCATTAGTCGCCTCTTACGACAGGCAGGGCCTTCTTGCCACGGCCGTGTTCTTATCTCTGCGAGCCGACTGGACACACACACACTCACACACACAAATACACACACACTCACACACGCACACACCCGCACACTCACACACACACACATACACTCTTCACCTCTCGACTCCTACCCATTAGCCGCCTCTTACGACAGGCAGGGCCTTCTTGCCACGGCCGTGTTCTTATCTCTGCGAGCCGACCGGACACACACACACTCACACACAAATACACACACACACTCACACACGCACACACACGCACACTCACACACACATACACTCTTCACCTCTCGACCCCTACCCATTAGTCGCCTATTACGACAGGCAGGGCCTTCTTGCCACGGCCGTGTTCTTATCTCTGCGAGCCGACTGGACACACACACACTCACACACAAATACACACACACACTCACACACGCACACACACGCACACTCACACACACATACACTCTTCACCTCTCGACCCCTACCCATTAGTCGCCTATTACGACAGGCAGGGCCTTCTTGCCACGGCCGTGTTCTTATATCTGAGAGCCGACCGGACACACACACACACTCACACACGCACACACACGCTCACACGCACTTACACACATACACTCTTCACCTCTCGACTCCTACGCATTAGTCGACGCTTACGACAGGCAGGGCCTTCGTGGCACGGACGTGTCATTATCACTGCGAGCCGACCGGACACACACACTCACACACGCACACACCCACGCACACACGCACACACACACATACACTCTTCACCTCTCGACTCCTACCAATTAGTCGCCACTTACGACAGGCAGGGCATTCTTGCCTCGGCCGTATTCTTATCTCTGCAAGCCGAACGGACACATACACACTCACACACACATGCACACACACAAAAACACTTTTCACCTCTCGACTCCAACCCATTAGTTGCCTCTTACGACAGGCATGGCCTTCTTGCCTCGGCCGTATTCTAATCTCTGCGAGCCGAATGGACACACGCACAAACACACACACACCCACACACACACACATACACTCTTAACCTCTCGACTCCTACCCATTAGTCGCCTCTTACGACATTCAGGGACTTCTTCCCACGGACGTATTCTTATCTCTGCAAGCCGAACGGACACACACACATACTCACACACGCACACACACACACACACGCACACACGCACACGCACACTCACACGCACACGCATACGCACACGCACACACTCTCCACCTCTCGACTCCAATCCATTAGTCACCTCTTAAGACAGGCAGGGCCTTCTTGCCTCGGCCGTATTCTTATCTCTGCAAGCCGAACGGACACACACACATACACACACGCTTACACACGCACACACACACGCACACACGCACACACACATACACTCTTTACCTCTCGACTCCTACCCATTAGTCGCTTCTTATAATAGGCAGGGCCTTCTTGCTACGGCCATGTTCTTATCTCTGCGAGCCGAACAAACATACACACACACTCAAACACACACGCACGCTCACACGCACACACACACACGCACACACGCACACACTCCACCTCTCGACTCCTATCCATTAGTCACCTCTTAAGACAGGCAGGGCCTTCTTGCCTCGGCCGTATTCTTATCTCTGCAAGCCGAATGGACACATACCTACATACACACACACACATTTACACACGCACAAACACACACACACCCACACACGCACCCACACATATACATACACTATTCACCTCTCGACTCCTACCTATTAGTCGCCCCTTACAAGAGGCAGGGCCTTCTTGCCTCGGCCGTATTCTAATCTCTGCGAACCGAATGGATACACACATACATACACACACATATTTACACACGCACAAACACACACACACATACACATACACTCTTAACCTCTCGACTCCTACCCATTAGTCGCCTCTTACGACAGACAGGGCCTTCTTGCCACGGCCGTGTTCTCATTTCAGCGAGCCGACCGCACACACACACACACGCACACACAAACACACGCACACAGGCACAAACGCACACACGCAAACGCATACGCTCACGCACACACTCTCCACCTCTCGATTCCTATCCATTAGTCGCCTCTTAAGACAGGCAGGGCCTTCTTGCCACGGACGTATTTTTATCTCTGCGAGCCGAACGGACACACACACACACGCACAGACAAACACACGCACACAGGCACACACGCACACACGCACACGTACACGCACACGCACACCCTCTTCACCTCTCGACTCCTATCCATTAGTCGCCTCTTAAGACAGGCAGGGCCTTCTTGCCTCGGCCGTATTCTTATCTCTGCAAGCCAAAAGGACACACACACATACACACACACACTCATACACACAAGCACGCACACACGCACACACACGCACACACACAAATACACTTTTCACCTCTCGACTCCTACCCATTAGTCGCCTCTTACGACAGGCATGGCCTTCTTGCCTCGGCCGTATTCTAATTTCTGCGAACCGAATGGACACACACATACATACACACATACATTTACACACGCACAAACACACACACACCCACACACGCACACACACATACACTATTCACCTCTCGACTCCTACCTATTAGTCGCCCCTTACAAGAGGCAGGGCCTTCTTGCCTCGGCCGTATTCTAATCTTTGCGAACCGAATGGACACACACATACATACAAACACATATTTACACACGCACAAACACACACACACCCACACACGCACACACACATACACATACACTCTTAACCTCTCGACTCCTACCCATTAGTCGCCTCTTACGACATTCAGGGACTTCTTGCCACGGACGTATTCTTATCTCTGCAAGCCGAACGGACACACACACACACACACTCACACACAAACACACACACGCAAGCACAAATACACTATTCACCTCTCGACTTCTACCCATTATTCTCCTCTTACGACAGGCAGGGACTTCTTGCCACGGCCGTGTTCTTATCTCTGCAAGCCGAACGGACACACACACACACGCACACACAAACACACGCACACACCTAAACTCTTCTAAACGACAGGCAGGGCCTTCTTGCCACGGCTGTATTCTTATCTCTGCAAGCCGAACGGACACACACACATACACTCACACACGCACACACACACACACACTCACACACAGGTACACTCTTCAACTCTCGATTCCTACCCATTAGTTGCTCCTTACAGCAGGCATGGCCTTCTTGCCACGGCCGTATTCGTACCTCTGCGAGCAGAAGAGACACGCACACACACACACACATACACATACACACACACACGCGCGCACACACACACATACACTTTCAACCTCTCGACTCCTACCCATTATTCTCCTCTTACGACAGGCAGAGCCTTTTTGCCACGGCCGTGTTCATATCTCTGCGAGCTGACCGGACACACACACACTGACACACACACACTCACACACACACTCACACACGCACGCACACACGCACACAAACACACACACATACACTCTTCACCCCTCGACTCCTACCCATTATTCTGCTCTTACGACAGGCAGGGCCTTCTTGCCACGGACGTATTCTTATCTCTGCGAGCCGAACAGACACACACACACACACACACTCGCACACACACACACACTTACATACACGCTCCACCTCTCGACTCCTACCCATTAGTCGCCTCTTACGACATTCAGGGACTTTTTGCTACGGCCGTGTTCTTATCTCTGCGAGCCGAACGGACACACACACACTCACACACACACGCACACACGCACACAAACATACACTCTTCACCTCTCGACTCCTACCTATTAGTCGCCTCTTACGATAGGCAGGGCCTTCTTGCCTCGGTCGTGTTTTTATCTCTGCAAGCCGAACTAACACACACACATACTCACACACGCACACACACACGCACACACGCACACACACATACACTTTTAACCTCTCGACTCCTACTTATTAGTCGCCCACTCTTCGCCTCTCGACTCCTATCCATTAGTCGCCCCGTACGATTTGCATCGCTTTCTTGCCACGGCTCTTTTCTTATCTCTGCGAGCTGAAGGGACACACACACATACATACACACACACTCACAAACACACACACACACGCACGCACACACGCACACACACATACACTCACACACACACAAACACGCCCACACGCACACACACATACATTCTTCACCTCTCGACTCCTACCTATTAGTCGCCTCTTACGATAGGCAGGGCCTTCTTGCCTTGGCCGTGTTCTTATCACTGCAAGCCGAACGGACACACACACACATACTCACACACGCACACACACACGCACACACGCACACAAACATACACTCTTCACCTCTCAACTCCTACCTATTAGTCGCCTCTTACGATAGGCAGTGCCTTCTTGCCTCAGTCGTGTTCTTATTTCTGCAAGCCGAACTAACACACACACATACTCACACACGCACACACACACGCACACACGCACACACACACATACACTCTTCACCTCTCGACTCCTACCAATTAGTCGCCTCTTACGATAGGCAGGGCCTTCTTGCCTTGGCCGTGTTCTTATCACTGCAAGCCGAACGGACACACACACATACTCACACACGCACACACACACGCACACAAGCATACACTCTTTACCTTTCGACTCCTACCTATTAGTCGCCTCTTACGATAGGCAGTGCCTTCTTGCCTCAGTCGTGTTCTTATTTCTGCAAGCCGAACTAACACACACACATACTCACACACGCACACACACACGCACACACGCACACACACACATACACTCTTCACCTCTCGACTTCTACTTATTACTTGCCTCTTACGACAGGCAGGGCCTTCTTGCCACGGCTGTGTTCTTATCTCTGCGAGCCGACCGCACACACACACACTCACACACTCACATACACACACACATAAACACGCACGCACACGTACACGCACACACTCTCCACCTCTCGACTCCTATCCATTAGTCGCCTCTTACGACAGGCAGGGCCTTCTTGCTACGGACGTGTTCTTATCTCTGCGAGCCAAACGGACACACACACACACACACTCGCACACACACATACACACACATACACGCTTCACCTCTCGACTCCTACCCATTAGTCGCCTCTTACGACATTCAGGGACTTCTTGCCACGGCCGTGTTCTTATCTCTGCGAGCCGAACGGACACACACACACTCACACAAACACACGCACACACGCACACACACGCACCCACACACACGCACACGCACACACTCTCCACCTCTCGACTCCTATCCATAAGCCACCTCTTAAGACAGGCAGGGCCTTCTGCCACGGCCGTAATCTTATCTCTGCGAGCCGAGCGGACAAACACACACACTCACACACATACACACATACACTCTTCACCTCTCGACCCCTTCCTTTTAGTCGCCTCTTACGAGAGGCAGGGCCTTCTTGCCCCCGCCGTATTCATAATTCTGCAAGCCGAACGGACACACACACTTATACACACACTCACACACGCACAAACACACATACACGCACACACGCACACACACATACACTCTTCACCTATCGACTACTACCAATTAGTCGCTCCTTACAGCAGGCATGGCCTTTTTGCCACGGCCGTATTCTTATCTCTGCAAGCCGAACGGACACACACACATACTCACACACGCACACACACACGCACACACGCACACAAACATACACTCTTCACCTCTCGACTCCTACCTATTAGTCGCCTCTTACGATAGGCAGGGCCTTCTTGCCTCGGTCGTGTTCTTATTTCTGCAAGCCGAACTAACACACACACATACTCACACACGCACACACACACGCACACACGCACACACACACATACACTCTTCACCTCTCGACTCCTACTTATTACTCGCCTCTTACGACAGGCAGGGCCTTCTTGCCACGGCTGTGTTCTTATCTCTGCGAGCCGACCGCACACACACACACTCACACACTCACATACACACACACTTAAACACGCACGCACACGTACACGCACACACTCTCCACCTCTCGACTCCTATCCATTAGTCGCCTCTTACGACAGGCAGGGCCTTTTTGCTACGGACGTGTTCTTATCTCTGCGGGCCAAATGGACACACACACACACACTCGCACACACACATACACACACATACACGCTTTACCTCTCGACTCCTACCCAGTAGTCGCCTCTTACGACATTCAGGGACTTCTTGCCACGGCCGTGTTCTTATCTCTGCGAGCCGAACGGACACACACACACTCACACACACACACACACACACACACGCACCCACACACACGCATACGCACACGCACACACTCTCCACCTCTCGACTCCTATCCATTAGCCGCCTCTTAAGACAGGCAGGGCCTTCTTGCCACGGCCGTAATCTTATCTCTGCGAGCCGAGCGGACAAACACACACACTCACACACACACACACATACACTCTTCACCTCTCGACCCCTACCTTTTAGTCGCCTCTTACGAGAGGCAGGGCCTTCTTGCCCCGGCCGTATTCATATCTCTGCAAGCCGAACGGACACACACACATATACACACACACTCACACACGCACAAACACACACACGCACACACGCACACACACATACACTCTTCACCTCTCGACTCCTACCTTTTAGTCGCCTCTTACGATAAGCAGGACCTTCTTGCCGCGGTCGTGTTCTCACCTCTGCAAGCCAAACTAACACACACACATACTCACACACGCACACACACGCACACACACACGCACACACGCACACACACATACACTCTTCACCTCTCGACTCCTACTTTTTAGTTGACCCTTACAAGAGGCAGGGCCTTCTGGCCTCGGCCGTATTCTTATCTCTGCAAGCCAAACGGACACACACACATACACACACACTCGCACACGCCCACACACGCACACACGCACACACACACACACACATACACTCTTCACCTCTCGACTCCTACCCATTATTCTCCTCTTACGACAGGCAGGGACTTCTTGCCACGGCCGTGTTCTTATCTCTGCAAGCCGAACGGACACACACACATACTCACACACGCACACACACACGCACACACGCACACACACACATACACTCTTCACCTCTCGACTCCTACCCATTATTCTCCTATTACGACAGGCAGGGACTTCTTGCCACGGCCGTGTTCTTATCTCTGCAAGCCGAACGGACACACACACACACGCACACGCACACACTCTCCACCTCTCGACTCCTACCCATTAGTCGTTTCTTACGACAGGCAGGGCCTTCTTGCCTCGGTCGTATTCTTATCTCTGCAAGCCAAACGGACACACACCCACACACAAATACACACACATACTCACACACGCACAAACACACGCACACACACAAAGACACATACACTCTTCACCTCTCGACTCCTATTCATTAGTCGCCTCTTACGATAGGCAGGGCCTTCTTGCCTTGGCCGTGTTCTTATCACTGCAAGCCGAACGGACACACACACATACTCACACACGCACACACACACGCACACACGCACACAAACATACACTCTTCACCTCTCAACTCCTACCTATTAGTCGCCTCTTACGATAGGCAGTGCCTTCTTGCCTCAGTCGTGTTCTTATTTCTGCAAGCCGAACTAACACACACACATACTCACACACGCACACACACACGCACACACGCACACACACACATACACTCTTCACCTCTCGACTCCTACCAATTAGTCGCCTCTTACGATAGGCAGGGCCTTCTTGCCTTGGCCGTGTTCTTATCACTGCAAGCCGAACGGACACACACACATACTCACACACGCACACACACACGCACACAAACATACACTCTTTACCTTTCGACTCCTACCTATTAGTCGCCTCTTACGATAGGCAGTGCCTTCTTGCCTCAGTCGTGTTCTTATTTCTGCAAGCCGAACTAACACACACACATACTCACACACGCACACACACACGCACACACGCACACACACACATACACTCTTCACCTCTCGACTTCTACTTATTACTTGCCTCTTACGACAGGCAGGGCCTTCTTGCCACGGCTGTGTTCTTATCTCTGCGAGCCGACCGCACACACACACACTCACACACTCACATACACACACACATAAACACGCACGCACACGTACACGCACACACTCTCCACCTCTCGACTCCTATCCATTAGTCGCCTCTTACGACAGGCAGGGCCTTCTTGCTACGGACGTGTTCTTATCTCTGCGAGCCAAACGGACACACACACACACACACTCGCACACACACATACACACACATACACGCTTCACCTCTCGACTCCTACCCATTAGTCGCCTCTTACGACATTCAGGGACTTCTTGCCACGGCCGTGTTCTTATCTCTGCGAGCCGAACGGACACACACACACTCACACAAACACACGCACACACGCACACACACGCACCCACACACACGCACACGCACACACTCTCCACCTCTCGACTCCTATCCATAAGCCACCTCTTAAGACAGGCAGGGCCTTCTGCCACGGCCGTAATCTTATCTCTGCGAGCCGAGCGGACAAACACACACACTCACACACATACACACATACACTCTTCACCTCTCGACCCCTTCCTTTTAGTCGCCTCTTACGAGAGGCAGGGCATTCTTGCCCCCGCCGTATTCATAATTCTGCAAGCCGAACGGACACACACACTTATACACACACTCACACACGCACAAACACACATACACGCACACACGCACACACACATACACTCTTCACCTATCGACTACTACCAATTAGTCGCTCCTTACAGCAGGCATGGCCTTTTTGCCACGGCCGTATTCTTATCTCTGCAAGCCGAACGGACACACACACATACTCACACACGCACACACACACGCACACACGCACACAAACATACACTCTTCACCTCTCGACTCCTACCTATTAGTCGCCTCTTACGATAGGCAGGGCCTTCTTGCCTCGGTCGTGTTCTTATTTCTGCAAGCCGAACTAACACACACACATACTCACACACGCACACACACACGCACACACGCACACACACACATACACTCTTCACCTCTCGACTCCTACCCATTATTCTCCTATTACGACAGGCAGGGACTTCTTGCCACGGCCGTGTTCTTATCTCTGCAAGCCGAACGGACACACACACACACGCACACGCACACACTCTCCACCTCTCGACTCCTACCCATTAGTCGTTTCTTACGACAGGCAGGGCCTTCTTGCCTCGGTCGTATTCTTATCTCTGCAAGCCAAACGGACACACACCCACACACAAATACACACACATACTCACACACGCACAAACACACGCACACACACAAAGACACATACACTCTTCACCTCTCGACTCCTATTCATTAGTCGCCTCTTACGATAGGCAGGGCCTTCTTGCCTTGGCCGTGTTCTTATCACTGCAAGCCGAACGGACACACACACACATACTCACACACGCACACACACACGCACACACGCACACAAACATACACTCTTCACCTCTCAACTCCTACCTATTAGTCGCCTCTTACGATAGGCAGTGCCTTCTTGCCTCAGTCGTGTTCTTATTTCTGCAAGCCGAACTAACACACACACATACTCACACACGCACACACACACGCACACACGCACACACACACATACACTCTTCACCTCTCGACTCCTACCAATTAGTCGCCTCTTACGATAGGCAGGGCCTTCTTGCCTTGGCCGTGTTCTTATCACTGCAAGCCGAACGGACACACACACATACTCACACACGCACACACACACGCACACAAACATACACTCTTTACCTTTCGACTCCTACCTATTAGTCGCCTCTTACGATAGGCAGGGCCTTCTTGCCTCGGTCGTATTCTTATCTCTGCAAGCCAAACGGACACACACCCACACACAAATACACACACATACTCACACACGCACAAACACACGCACACACACAAAGACACATACACTCTTCACCTCTCGACTCCTATTCATTAGTCGCCTCTTACGACAGGCAGGGACTTCTTGCCACGGCCGTGTTCTTATCTCTGCTAGCCGACCGGGCACACACACACTGACACACACACACATTCACACACACACTCACACACGTACGCACACACGCAAACACACACATACACTCTTCACCTCTCGACTCCTACCCATTATCTCCTCTTACGACAGGCAGGGACTTCTTGCCACGGCCGTGTTCTTATCTCTGCAAGCCGAACGGACACACACACACGCACACACAAACACATGCACACAGGCACACACGCACACACGCACACGTACACGCACACGCACACACTCTCCACCTCTCGACTCCTATCCATTAGTCGCCTCTTAAGACAGGCAGGGCCTTCTTGCCTCGGCCGTATTCATATCTCTGCAAGCCAAACGGACACACACACACAAATACACACACATACTCACACACGCACAAACACACGCACACACACAAAGGCACATACACTCTTCACCTCTCGACTCCTATTCATTAGACGCCTCTTACGACAGGCAGGGACTTCTTGCTACGGCCGTGTTCTTATCTCTGCGAGCCGACCGGACACACACACTGACACACACACACATTTACACACACACTCACACACGTACGCACACACGCACACACACACACACATACACTCTTCACCTCTCGACTCCTACCCATTATTCTCCTCTTACGACAGGCAGGGACTTCTTGCCACGGCCGTGTTCTTATCTCTGCAAGCCGAACGGACACACACACACACGCACACGCACACGCACACTCACACGCACACGCATACGCACACGCACACACTCTCCACCTCTCGACTCCAATCCATTAGTCACCTCTTAAGACAGGCAGGGCCTTCTTGCCTCGGCCGTATTCTTATCTCTGCAAGCCGAACGGACACACACACATACACACACGCTTACACACGCACACATACACGCACACACGCACACACACATACACTCTTTATCTCTCGACTCCTACCCATTAGTCGCTTCTTATAACAGGCAGGGCCTTCTTGCTACGGCCATGTTCTTATCTCTGCGAGCCGAATGGACATACACACACACTCAAACACACACGCACGCTCACACGCACACACACACACACACGCACACGCACACGCACACACTCTCCACCTCTCGACTCCTATCCATTAGTCACCTCTTAAGACAGGACGGGCCTTCTTGCCTCGGCCGTATTCTTATCTCTGCAAGCCGAATGGACACATACCTACATACACACACACATTTACACACGCACAAACACACACACACCCACACACGCACACACACATACACATACACTATTCACCTCTCGACTCCTACCTATTAGTCGCCCCTTACAAGAGGCAGGGCCTTCTTGCCTCGGCCGTATTCTAATCTCTGCGAACCGAATGGACACACACATACATACACACACATATTTACACACGCACAAACACACACACATACACTCTTAACCTCTCGACTCCTACCCATTAGTCGCCTCTTACGACAGGCAGGGCCTTCTTGCCACGGCCGTGTTCTCATTTCAGCGAGCCGACCGGACACACACACACACGCACACACAAACACACGCACACAGGCACAAACGCACACACGCAAACGCACACGCTCACGCACACACTCTCCACCTCTCGATTCCTATCCATTAGTCGCCTCTTAAGACAGGCAGGGCCTTCTTGCCACGGACGTATTTTTATCTCTGCAAGCCGAACGGACACACACACACACGCACAGACAAACACACGCACACAGGCACACACGCACACACGCACACGTACACGCACACGCACACCCTCTTCACCTCTGGACTCCTATCCATTAGTCGCCTCTTAAGACAGGCAGGGCCTTCTTGCCCCGGCCGTATTCTTATCTCTGCAAGCCAAACGGACACACACACATACACACACACACTCACACACACAAGCACGCACACACGCACACACACGCACACACACAAATACACTTTTCACCTCTCGACTCCTACCCATTAGTCGCCTCTTACGACAGGCATGGCCTTCTTGCCTCGGCCGTATTCTAATTTCTGCGAACCGAATGGACACACACATACATACACACATACATTTACACACGCACAAACACACACACACACCCACACACGCACACACACATACACATACACCTCTCGACTCCTACCTATTAGTCGCCCCTTACAAGAGGCAGGGCCTTCTTGCCTCGGCCGTATTCTAATCTTTGCGAACCGAATGGACACACACATACATACAAACACATATTTACACACGCACAAACACACACACACCCACACACGCACACACACATACACATACACTCTTAACCTCTCGACTCCTACCCATTAGTCGCCTCTTACGACATTCAGGGACTTCTTGCCACGGACGTATTCTTATCTCTGCAAGCCGAACGGACACACACACATACTCACACACGCACACACACACGCACACACGTACACACACACACATACACTCTTCACCTCTCGACTCCTACCCATTAGTCGCCTCTTACGACAGGCAAGGCCTTCTTGCCACCGCTGTTTTCTTATCTCTGCGAGCCGAAGGGACACACACATACACACACACTCACACACACACGCACGCACACATACATTCTTCACCTCTCGACTCCTACCCATTAGTCGCCCATTACGACAGGCATGGCCTTCTTGCCACCGCTGTTTTCTTATCTCTGCGAGCCGAAGGGACACACACATACACACACACTCACACACACACACACATACACTTTTCACCTCTCGACTCCTACCCATTAGTCACCTCTTACGACAGGCATGGCCTTCTTGAAACCGCTGATTTCTTATCTCTGCGAGCCGAAGGGACACACATACACATACAAACACACTGACACACACACGCACACACGCACGCACACATACACTCTTCACCTCTCGACTCCTACCCATTAGTCGCCCCTTACGACAGGCATGTCCTTCTTGCCACCGCTGTTTTCTTATCTCTGCGAGCCGAAGGGACACACACACAAACATACACACACACACACACTCACACACACACACACACACACACGAACACACACGCACACACACATACACTCACACACACACGCACACACACATACACTCTTCACCTCTCGACTCCTACCTATTAGTCGCCCCTTACAAGAGGCAGGGCCTTCTTGCCTCGGCCCTATTCTTATCTCTGCAAGCCAAACGGACACACACACATACTCACACACGCACACACACACGCACACACGCATACACACATACACTCTTCACCTCTCGTCTTCTACCTATTAGTCGCCCCTTACAAAAGGCAGGGTCTTCTTGCCTTGGCCGTATTCTTATCTCTGCAATCCAAACGGACACACAAATATACACACACACTCACACACGCACACACACGCACACACGCACACACACACATATACACTCTTCACCTCTCGACTCCTACCCATTAGTCGCCTCTTACGACAGGCAGGGCCTTCTTGCCACGGCCGTGTTCTTATCTCTGCGAGACGACCGGACACACACACACACACTCACACAAGCACACACACGCACACACGCAGACGCACACACACACATACACTCTTCACCTCTCGACTTCTACCCATTAGTCACCGCTTACGACAGGCAGGGCTTTCTTGGCACGGACGTGTTCTTATCTCTGCGAGCCGACCGGACACACACACACTCACACACGCACACACACACACATACACTCTTCACCTCTCGACTCCTATTAATTAGTCGCCACTTACGACAGGCAGGGCCTTCTTGCCTCGGCCATAAGCTTATCTCTGCAAGCCGAACGGACACACACACACTCACACACACAAGCACGCACACACACACACACACGCACACACACACACACAAATACACTCTTCACCTCTCGACTCCTACCCATTAGTCGCCTCTTACGACAGGCATGGCCTTCTTGCCTCGGCCGTATTCTAATCTCTGCGAGCCGAATGGACACACACATACGTACACACACACTTACACACGCACAAACACACACACACCCACACACGCACACACACATACACTATTCACCTCTCGACTTCTACCTATTAGTCGCCCCATACAAGAGGCAGGGCCTTCTTGCCTCGGCCGTATTCTTATCTCTGCAAGCCAAACAGACACACACACATACACACACACTTACACACGCACACACACGCACACACACGCACACGCCTCTTACGACAGGCAGGGCCTTCTTGCCACGGCCGTGTTCTTATCTCTGCGAGCCGACTGGACACACACACTCACACACACAAATACACACACACACTCACACACGCACACACACGCACACACGCACACTCACACACACATACACTCTTCACCTCTCGACTCCTACCCATTAGTCGCCTCTTACGACAAGCAGGGCCTTCTTGCCACGGCGGTGTTCTTATCTCTGCAAGCCGAACGGACACACACACACACGCACACACAAACACACGCTCACAGGCATACACGCACACACGCACACGCACACGCACACACTCCAAACCTCTCGACTCCTATCCATTAGTCGCCTCTTAAGACAGGCAGGGCCTTCTTGCCACAGACGTATTTCTATCTCTGCGAGCCGAACGGACACACACACACACTTGCACACACACACACACACACACATACACGCTTCACATCTCGACTCCTACCAATTAGTCACTCCTTACAGCAAGCATGGCCTTCTTGCCACGGACGTATTCATATCTCTGCGAGCCAAAGGTATACACACACACATATACACACACATACTCACACACACATGCACACACGCACACACACACACAATCTTCACCTCTCGACTCCTACCCATTAGTCGCCTCTTACGACAGGCATGGCCTTCTTGTCACAGCTGTATTTTTATCTCTGCGAGCAGAAGGGACACACACACATACACACACATACACACACACATTCACACACACACGCACGCACACATACACTCTTCACCTCTCGACTCCTACCCATTAGTCGCCCCTTAAGACTGGCAAGGCCTTCTTGCCACGGCTGTTTTCTTATCTCTGCGAGACGACCGGACACACATACACTCACACAAGCACACACACGCACACACGCACACACACACATACACTCTTCACCTCTCGACTTCTACCCATTAGTCACCGCTTACGACAGGCAGGGCCTTCTTGGCACGGACGTGTTCTTATCTCTGCGAGCCGACCGGACACACACACACTCACACACGCACACACACGCACACACGCACACACAAACACATACACTCTTCACCTCTCGACTCCTACCAATTAGTCGCCACTTACGACAGGCAGGGCCTTCTTGCCACGGCCGTGTTCTTATCTCTGCGAGCCGACTGGACACACACACTCACACACATAAATACACACACACTCACACACACAAGCACGCACACACGCACACACACACGCGCACACAATCACACAATTACACTCTTCACCTCTCGACTCCTACCCATTAGTGTCGCCTCTTACGACAGGCAGGGCCTTCTTGCCACGGCCGTGTTCTTATCTCTGCGAGCCGACCGGACACACACACACTCACACACGCACACACACACGCACACACGCACACACACACACATACACTCTTCACCTCTCGACTCCTACCAATTAGTCGCCACTTACGACAGGCAGGGCCTTCTTGCCTCGGCCGTAAGCTTATCTCTGCAAGCTGAACGGACACACACACGCACACACACACGCACATACACACGCACGCACACATACACTCTTCACCTCTCGACTCCTACCCATTAGTCGCC
The DNA here is from genome assembly GCF_040954645.1 of Diabrotica undecimpunctata. NCBI lineage: Eukaryota > Metazoa > Arthropoda > Insecta > Coleoptera > Chrysomelidae > Diabrotica > Diabrotica undecimpunctata. The sequence continues at coordinate 382,919 of NW_027311889.1, read as the reverse complement.
CCTTAAGACTGGCATGGCCTTCTTGCCACGGCTGTTTTAATATCTCTGTGAGACGACCGGACACACACACACACTCACACAAGCACACACACGCACACACGCACACACACACACATACACTCTTCACCTCTCGACTTCTACCCATTAGTCACCGCTTACGACAGGCAGGGCCTTCTTGGCACGGACGTGTTCTTATCTCTGCGAGCCGACCGGACACACACACACTCACACACGCACACACACACGCACACACGCACACACACACATATACACTCTTCACCACTCGACTCCTACCCATTAGTCGCCTCTTACGACAGGCAGGGCCTTCTTGCCACGGCCGTGTTCTTATCTCTGCGAGCCGACTGGACACACACACTCACACACATAAATACACACACACACACTCACACACGCACACACACGCACACACGCACACTCACACACAAATACACTCTTCACCTCTCGACTCCTACCCATTAGTCGCCTCTTACGACAGGCAGGGCCTTCTTGCCACGGCCGTGTTCTTATCTCTGCGAGTCGACTGGACACACACACACTCACACACAAATACACACACACACTCACACACGCACACACACGCACACTCACACACACATACACTCTTCACCTCTCGACCCCTACCCATTAGTCGCCTATTACGACAGGCAGGGCCTTCTTGCCACGGCCGTGTTCTTATATCTGAGAGCCGACCGGACACACACACACACTCACACACGCACACACACGCTCACACGCACTTACACACATACACTCTTCACCTCTCGACTCCTACGCATTAGTCGCCGCTTACGACAGGCAGGGCCTTCTTGGCACGGACGTGTCCTTATCACTGCGAGCCGACCGGACACACACACTCACACACGCACACACCCACGCACACACGCACACACACACATACACTCTTTACCTCTCGACTCCTACCAATTAGTCGCCACTTACGACAGGCAGGGCATTCTTGCCTCGGCCGTATTCTTATCTCTGCAAGCCGAACGGACACATACACACTCACACACACATGCACACACACAAAAACACTTTTCACCTCTCGACTCCAACCCATTAGTTGCCTCTTACGACAGGCATGGCCTTCTTGCCTCGGCCGTATTCTAATCTCTGCGAGCCGAATGGACACACGCACAAACACACACACACCCACACACACACACACATACACTCTTATCCTCTCGACTCCTACCCATTAGTCGCCTCTTACGACATTCAGGGACTTCTTGCCACGGACGTATTCTTATCTCTGCAAGCCGAACGGACACACACACATACTCACACACGCACACACACACACACGCACACACGCACACGCACACTCACACGCACACGCATACGCACACGCACACACTCTCCACCCCTCGACTCCAATCCATTAGTCACCTCTTAAGACAGGCAGGGCCTTCTTGCCTCGGCCGTATTCTTATCTCTGCAAGCCGAACGGACACACACACATACACACACGCTTACACACGCACACACACACGCACACACGCACACACACATACACTCTTTACCTCTCGACTCCTACCCATTAGTCGCGTCTTATAATAGGCAGGGCCTTCTTGCTACGGCCATGTTCTTATCTCTGCGAGCCGAACGGACATACACACACACTCAAACACACACGCACGCTCACACGCACACGCACACACGCACACACGCACACGCACACGCACACGCACACACTCCACCTCTCGACTCCTATCCATTAGTCACCTCTTAAGACAGGCAGGGCCTTCTTGCCTCGGCCGTATTCTTATCTCTGCAAGCCGAATGGACACATACCTACATACACACACACACATTTACACACGCACAAACACACACACACACCCACACACGCACCCACACATACACATACACTATTCACCTCTCGACTCCTACCTATTAGTCGCCCCTTACAAGAGGCAGGGCCTTCTTGCCTCGGCCGTATTCTAATCTCTGCGAACCGAATGGACACACACATACATACACACACATATTTACACACGCACAAACACACACACATACACATACACTCTTAACCTCTCGACTCCTACCCATTAGTCGCCTCTTACGACAGGCAGGGCCTTCTTGCCACGGACGTATTTTTATCTCTGCGAGCCGAACGGACACACACACACACGCACAGACAAACACACGCACACAGGCACACACGCACACACGCACACGTACACGCACACGCACACCCTCTTCAATTCTCGACTCCTATCCATTAGTCGCCTCTTAAGACAGGCAGGGCCTTCTTGCCTCGGCTGTATTCTTTCTCTGCAAGCCAAACGGACACACACACATACACACACACACACTCACACACACAAGCACGCACACACGCACACACACGCACACACACAAATACACTTTTCACCTCTCGACTCCTACCCATTAGTCGCCTCTTACGACAGGCATGGCCTTCTTGCCTCGGCCGTATTCTAATTTCTGCGAACCGAATGGACACACACATACATACACACATACATTTACACACGCACAAACACACACACACCCACACACGCACACACACATACACATACACTATTCACCTCTCGACTCCTACCTATTAGTCGCCCCTTACAAGAGGCAGGGCCTTCTTGCCTCGGCCGTATTCTAATCTTTGCGAACCAAATGGACACACACATACATACAAACACATATTTACACACGCACAAACACACACACACCCACACACGCACACACACATACACATACACTCTTAACCTCTCGACTCCTACCCATTAGTCGCCTCTTACGACATTCAGGGACTTCTTGCCACGGACGTATTCTTATCTCTGCAAGCCGAACGGACACACACACATACTCACACACGCACACACACACGCACACACGTACACACACACACATACACTCTTCACCTCTCGACTCCTACCCATTAGTCGCCTCTTACGACAGGCAGGGCCTTCTTGCCACGGCCGTGTTCTCATTTCAGCAAGCCGACCTGACACACACACACGCACACACAAACACACGCACACAGGCACACACGTACACACGCACACGTACACGCACACGCACACACTCTCCACCTCTCGACTCCTATCCATTAGTTGCCTCTTAAGACAGGCAGGGCCTTCTTGCAACGAACGCATTCTTATCTCTGCGAGCCGAACGGACACACACACACACACTCACACACAAACACACACACGCAAGCACAAATACACTATTCACCTCTCGACTTCTACCCATTATTCTCCTCTTACGACAGGCAGGGACTTCTTGCCACGGCCGTGTTCTTATCTCTGCAAGCCGAGCGGACACACACACACGCACACACAAACACACGCACACACCTAAACTCTTCTAAACGACAGGCAGGGCCTTCTTGCCACGGCTGTATTCTTATCTCTGCAAGCCGAACGGACACACACACATACACTCACACACGCACACACACACACACTCACACACAGGTACACTCTTCAACTCTCGATTCCTACCCATTAGTTGCTCCTTACAGCAGGCATGGCCTTCTTGCCACGGCCGTATTCGTACCTCTGCGAGCAGAAGAGACACGCACACACACACACACACATACACATACACACACACACACGCGCGCGCACACACACATACACTCTCAACCTCTCGACTCCTACCCATTATTCTCCTCTTACGACAGGCAGAACCTTTTTGCCACGGCCGTGTTCATATCTCTGCGAGCCGACCGGACACACACACACACTGACACACACACACTCACACACACACTCACACACGCACGCACACACGCACACAAACACACACACATACACTCTTCACCCCTCGACTCCTACCCATTATTCTGCTCTTACGACAGGCGGGGCCTTCTTGCCACGGACGTATTCTTATCTCTGCGAGCCGAACAGACACACACACACACACACACTCGCACACACACACACACACACACACATACACGCTCCACCTCTCGACTCCTACCCATTAGTCGCCTCTTACGACATTCAGGGACTTTTTGCTACGGCCGTGTTCTTATCTCTGCGAGCCGAACGGACACACACACACTCACACACACACGCACACACGCACACACGCACACAAACATACACTCTTCACCTCTCGACTCCTACCTATTAGTCGCCTCTTACGATAGGCAGATCCTTCTTGCCTCGGTCGTGTTTTTATCTCTGCAAGCCGAACTAACACACACACATACTCACACACGCACACACACACGCACACACGCACACACACATACACTTTTCACCTCTCGACTCCTACTTATTAGTCGCCCACTCTTCGCCTCTCGACTCCTATCCATTAGTCGCCCCGTACGATTTGCATCGCTTTCTTGCCACGGCTCTTTTCATATCTCTGCGAGCTGAAGGGACACACACACATACATACACACACACTCACAAACACACACACACACACGCACGCACACACGCACACACACATACACTCACACACACACAAACACGCCCACACGCACACACACATACATTCTTCACCTCTCGACTCCTACCTATTAGTCGCCTCTTACGATAGGCAGGGCCTTCTTGCCTTGGCCGTGTTCTTATCACTGCAAGCCGAACGGACACACACACACATACTCACACACGCACACACACACGCACACACGCACACAAACATACACTCTTCACCTCTCAACTCCTACCTATTAGTCGCCTCTTACGATAGGCAGTGCCTTCTTGTCTCAGTCGTGTTCTTATTTCTGCAAGCCGAACTAACACACACACATACTCACACACGCACACACACACGCACACACGCACACACACACATACACTCTTCACCTCTCGACTCCTACCAATTAGTCGCCTCTTACGATAGGCAGGGCCTTCTTGCCTTGGCCGTGTTCTTATCACTGCAAGCCGAACGGACACACACACATACTCACACACGCACACACACACGCACACACGCACACAAACATACACTCTTCACCTTTCGACTCCTACCTATTAGTCGCCTCTTACGATAGGCAGGGCCTTCTTGCCTCGGTCGTGTTCTTATTTCTGCAAGCTGAACTAACACACACACATACTCACACACGCACACACACACGCACACACGCACACACACACATACACTCTTCACCTCTCGACTCCTACTTATTACTCGCCTCTTACGACAGGCAGGGCCTTCTTGCCACGGCTGTGTTCTTATCTCTGCGAGCCGACCGCACACACACACATTCACACACTCACATACACACACACATAAACACGCACGCACACGTACACGCACACACTCTCCACCTCTCGACTTCTATCCATTAGTCGCCTCTTACGACAGGCAGGGCCTTCTTGCTACGGACGTGTTCTTATCTCTGCGAGCCAAACAGACACACACACACACACACTCGCACACACACATACACACACATACACGCTTCACCTCTCGACTCCTACCCATTAGTCGCCTCTTACGACATTCAGGGACTTCTTGCCACGGCCGTGTTCTTATCTCTGCGAGCCGAACGGACACACACACACTCACACAAACACACGCACACACGCACACACACGCACCCACACACACGCACACGCACACGCACACACTCTCCACCTCTCGACTCCTATCCATAAGCCACCTCTTAAGACAGGCAGGGCCTTCTGCCACGGCCGTAATCTTATCTCTGCGAGCCGAGCGGACAAACACACACACTCACACACATACACACATACACTCTTCACCTCTCGACCCCTTCCTTTTAGTCGCCTCTTACGAGAGGCAGGGCCTTCTTGCCCCCGCCGTATTCATAATTCTGCAAGCCGAACGGACACACACACTTATACACACACTCACACACGCACAAACACACATACACGCACACACGCACACACACATACACTCTTAACCTATCGACTACTACCAATTAGTCGCTCCTTACAGCAAGCATGGCCTTTTTGCCACGGCCGTATTCTTATCTCTGCAAGCCGAACGGACACACACATACTCACACATGCACACACACGCACACACGCACACAAACATACACTCTTCACCTCTCGACTCCTACCTATTAGTCGCCTCTTACGATAGGCAGGGCCTTCTTGCCTCGGTCGTGTTCTTATTTCTGCAAGCCGAACTAACACACACACATACTCACACACGTACACACACACGCACACACGCACACACACACATACACTCTTCACCTCTCGACTCCTACTTATTACTCGCCTCTTACGACAGGCAGGGCCTTCTTGCCACGGCTGTGTTCTTATCTCTGCGAGTCGACCGCACACACACACATTCACACACTCATATACACACACACTTAAACACGCACGCACATGTACACGCACACACTCTCCACCTCTCGACTCCTATCCATTAGTCGCCTCTTACGACAGGCAGGGCCTTTTTGCTACGGACGTGTTCTTATCTCTGCGGGCCAAATGGACACAGACACACACACTCGCACACACACATACACACACATACACGCTTTACCTCTCGACTCCTACCCAGTAGTCGCCTCTTACGACATTCAGGGACTTCTTGCCACGGCCGTGTTCTTATCTCTGCGAGCCGAACGGACACACACACACTCACACACACACACGCACACACACGCACCCACACACACGCACACGCACACGCACACACTCTCCACCTCTCGACTCCTATCCATTAGCCGCCTCTTAAGACAGGCAGGGCCTTCTTGCCACGGCCGTAATCTTATCTCTGCGAGCCGAGCGGACAAACACACACACTCACACACACACACACACACACACACACATACACTCTTCACCTCTCGACCCCTACCTTTTAGTCGCCTTTTACGAGAGGCAGGGCCTTCTTGCCCCGGCCGTATTCATATCTCTGCAAGCCGAACGGACACACACACATATACACACACACTCACACACGCACAAACACACACACGCACACACGCACACACACATACACTCTTCACCTCTCGACTCCTACCTTTTAGTCGCCTCTTACGATAAGCAGGGCCTTCTTGCTGCGGTCGTGTTCTCATCTCTGCAAGCCAAACTAACACACACACATACTCACACACGCACACACACGCACACACACACGCACACACGCACACACACATACACTCTTCACCTCTCGACTCCTACTTATTAGTCGACCCTTACAAGAGGCAGCGCCTTCTGGCCTCGGCCGTATTCTAATCTCTGCAAGTCAAACGGATACACACACATACACACACACTCACACACGCCCACACACGCACACACACATACACACATACACGCTTCACCTCTCGACTCCTACCCATTAGTCGCCTCTTACGACATTCAGAGACTTCTTGCCACGGCCGTGTTCTTATCTCTGTGAGCCAAACGGACACACACAGACTCACACAAACACACGCACACACGCACACACACGCACCCACACACACGCACACGCACACGCACACACTCTCCACCTCTCGACTCCTATCCATTAGCCGCCTCTTAAGACAGGCAGGGCCTTCTTGCCACGGCCGTAATCCTATCTCTGCGAGCCGAGCGGACAAACACACACACTTACACACACACACACATACACTCTTCACCTCTCGACCCCTACCTTTTAGTCGCCTCTTACGAGAGGCAGGGCCTTCTTGCCCCGGCCGTATTCATATCTCTGCAAGCCGAACGGACACACACACTTATACACACACACTCACACACGCACAAACACACATACACGCACACACGCACACTCACACACACATACACTCTTCACCTCTCGACTCCTACCCATTAGTCGCCTCTTACGATAAGCAGGGCCTTCTTGCCACGGCGGTGTTCTTATCTCTGCAAGCCGAACGGACACACACACACGCACACACAAACACACGCTCACAGGCATACACGCACACACGCACACGCACACGCACACACTCCAAACCTCTCGACTCCTATCCATTAGTCGCCTCGTAAGACAGGCAGGGCCTTCTTGCCACAGACGTATTTCTATCTCTGCGAGCCGAACGGACACACACACACACTTGCACACACACACACACTTGCACACACACACACACACATACACGCTTCACATCTCGACTCCTACCAATAAGTCGCTCCTTACAGCAAGCATGGCCTTCTTGCCACGGACGTATTCTTATCTCTGCGAGCCAAAGGTATGCACACACACATATACACACACATACTCACACACACACGCACACACGCACACACACAATCTTCACCTTTCGACTCCTACCCATTAGTCGCCTCTTACGACAGGCATGGCCTTCTTGTCACGGCTGTATTTTTATCTCTGCGAGCAGAAGGGACACACACACATACACACACATACACACACACATTCACACACACACGCACGCACACATACACTCTTCACCTCTCGACTCCTACCCATTAGTCGCCCCTTAAGACTGGCAAGGCCTTCTTGCCACGGCTGTTTTCTTATCTCTGCGAGACGACTGGACACACATACACTCACACAAGCACACACACGCACACACGCACACACACACACATACACTCTTCACCTCTCGACTTCTACCCATTAGTCACCGCTTACGACAGGCAGGGCCTTCTTGGCACGGACGTGTTCTTATCTCTGCGAGCCGACCGGACACACACACACTCACACACGCACACACACACGCACACACGCACACACACACACACATACACTCTTCACCTCTCGACTTCTACCAATTAGTCGCCACTTACGACAGGCAGGGCCTTCTTGCCTCGGCCGTAAGCTTATCTCTGCAAGCTGAACGGACACACACACTCACACACACAAGCACGCACACACGCACACACACACGCGCACACAATCACACAATTACACTCTTCACCTCTCGACTCCTACCCATTAGTCGCCTCTTACGACAGGCAGGGCCTTCTTGCCACGGCCGTGTTCTTATCTCTGCGAGACGACCGGACACACACACACACACAAGCACACACACGCACACACGCACACACATACACATACACTCTTCACCTCTCGACTTCTACCCATTCATTAGTCACCGCTTACGACAGGCAGGGCCTTCTTGGCACGGACGTGTTCTTATCTCTGCGAGCCGACTGGACACACACACTCACACACACAAATACACACACACACACACACAAGCACGCACACACGCACACACACACGCGCACACACACACACAATTACACTCTTCACCTCTCGACTCCTACCCATTAGTCGCCTCTTACGACAGGCAGGGCTTCTTGCCACGGCCGTATTCTTATCTCTGCGTGCCGAACGGACAGACACACACACACTCACACACCCACACACGCACACACACACACACACACACATACACTTTTCACCTCTCGACTCCTACCCATTAGTCGTCTTTTACGACAGGCAGGGCCTTTTTGCCACGGCCGTGTTTTTACCTCTGCGAGCCATAGCCGTATTCTTATCTCTGCAAGCTGAACGGACACACACAATCACACACACAAGCACGCACACACGCACACACACACGCGCACACACACACAGTTACACTCTTCACCTCTCGACTCCTACCCATTAGTCGCCTCTTACGACAAGCATGGCCTTCTTGCCACCGCTGTTTTCTTATCTCTGCGAGACGAAGGGACACACACACACATACACACACACTCACACACACACGCGCACAAACGCACGCACACATACATTCTTCACCTCTCGACTCCTACCCATTAGTCGCCCATTACGACAGGCATGGCCTTCTTGCCACCGCTGTTTTCTTATCTCTGCGAGCCGAAGGGATACACACATACACACACACTCACACACACACGCACGCACACATACACTTTTCACCTCTCGACTCCTACCCATTAGTCGCCTCTTACGACAGGCAGGGCCTTTTTGCCACGGCCGTGTTCTTATCTCTGCGAGCCAACCGGACACACACACACACACACACACGCACGCACACACGCACACACTTACACACGCATACACACACACACACACATACACTTTTCACCTCTCGACTCCTACCCATTAGTCGCCTCTTACGACAGGCAGGGCTTCTTGCCACGGCCGTATTCTTATCTCTGCGTGCCGAACGGACAGACACACACACACTCACACACCCACACACGCACACACACACACACACATACACTTTTCACCTCTCGACTCCTACCCATTAGTCGCCTCTTACGACAAGCATGGCCTTCTTGCCACCGCTGTTTTCTTATCTCTGCGAGACGAAGGGACACACATACACATACACACACACTCACACACACACGCACACACGCACGCACACATACACTCTTCACCTCTCGACTCCTACCCATTAGTCGCCCCTTACGACAGGCATGTCCTTCTTGCCACCGCTGTTTTCTTATCTATGCGAGCCGAAGGGACACACACACAAACATACACACACACACACTCACACACACACACACACGAACACACACGCACACACACATACACTCACACACACACACGCACACACACATACACTCTTCACCTCTCGACTCCTACCTATTAGTGGCCCCTTACAAGAGGCAGGGCCTTCTTGCCTCGGCCGTATTCTTATCTCTGCAAGCCAAACGGACACACACACATACTCACACACGCACACACAGACGCACACACGCATACACACATACACTCTTCACCTCTCGTCTCCTACCTATTAGTCGCCCCTTGCAAAAGGCAGGGTCTTCTTGCCTTGGCCGTATTCTTATCTCTGCAAGCCAAACGGACACACAAACATACACACACACTCACACACACACACACACGCACACACGCACACACACACACACTCACACACAGGTACACTCTTCAACTCGCGACTCCTACCCATTAGTTGCTCCTTACAGCAAGCATGGCCTTCTTGCCACGGCCGTATTCGTACCTCTGCGAGCAGAAGAGACACGCACACACACACACACACATACACATACACACACACACGCGCGCACACACACACATACACTTTTCACCTCTCGACTCCTACCCATTATTTTCCTCTTACGACAGGCAGAGCCTTCTTGCCACGGCCGTGTTCATATCTCTGCGAGCCGACCGGACACACACACACTGACACACACACACACTCACACACACACTCACACACACACTCACACACGTACGCACACACGTACGCACACACGCACACAAACACACACACATACACTCTTCACCTCTCGACTCCTACCCATTAGTCACCTCTTACGACAGGCATGGCATTCTTGCCACCGCTGTTTTCTTTTCTCTGCGAGCCGAAGGGACACACATACACACACACACTCACAGACACACACACGCTCGCACACACGCACACACACATACACTCACACACACACACATTCACACACACACGCACGCACACATACACTCTTCACCTCTCGACTCCTACCCATTACTCGCCCCTTAAGACGGGCATGGCCTTCTTGCCACGACTGTTTTAATATCTCTGTGAGACGACCGGACACACACACACACTCACACAAGCACACACACGCACACACGCACACACACACACATACACTCTTCACCTCTCGACTTCTACCCATTAGTCACCGCTTACGACAGGCAGGGCCTTCTTGGCACGGACGTGTTCTTATCTCTGCGAGCCGACCGGACACACACACACTCACACACGCACACACACACGCACACACGCACACACACACACATACACTCTTCACCTCTCGACTCCTACCAATTAGTCGCCACTTACGACAGGCAGGGCCTTCTTGCCTCGGCCGTAAGCTTATCTCTGCAAGCTGAACGGACACACACACTCACACACACAAGCACGCACACACGCACACACACACGCGCACACACTCACACAATTACACTCTTCACCTCTCGACTCCTACCCATTAGTCGCCTCTTACGACAGGCAGAGCCTTCTTGCCACTGCCGTGTTCTTATCTTTGCGAGACGACCGGACACACACACACTCACACAAGCACACACACGCACACACGCACACACATACACATACACTCTTCACCTCTCGACTTCTACCCATTAGTCACCGCTTACGACAGGCAGGGCCTTCTTGGCACGGACGTGTTCTTATCTCTGCGAGCCGACTGGACACACACACTCACACACACAAATACACACACACACACAAGCACGCACACACGCACACACACACGCGCACACACACACACAATTACACTCTTCACCTCTCGACTCCTACCCATTAGTCGCCTCTTACGACAAGCATGGCCTTCTTGCCACCGCTGTTTTCTTATCTCTGCGAGACGAAGGGACACACACACACATACACACACACTCACACAGACACGCGCACAAACGCACGCACACATACATTCTTCACCTCTCGACTCCTACCCATTAGTCGCCCATTACGACAGGCATGGCCTTCTTGCCACCGCTGTTTTCTTATCTCTGCGAGCCGAAGGGACACACACATACACACACACTCACACACACACGCACGCACACATACACTTTTCACCTCTCGACTCCTACCCATTAGTCGCCTCTTACGACAGGCAGGGCTTCTTGCCACGGCCGTATTCTTATCTCTGCGAGCCGAACGGACAGACACACACACACTCACACACCCACACACGCACACACACACACACACACACACATACACTTTTCACCTCTCGACTCCTACCCATTAGTCGTCTTTTACGACAGGCAGGGCCTTTTTGCCACGGCCGTGTTTTTACCTCTGCGAGCCATAGCCGTATTCTTATCTCTGCAAGCTGAACGGACACACACAATCACACACACAAGCACGCACACACGCACACACACACGCGCACACACACACAGTTACACTCTTCACCTCTCGACTCCTACCCATTAGTCGCCTCTTACGACAAGCATGGCCTTCTTGCCACCGCTGTTTTCTTATCTCTGCGAGACGAAGGGACACACACACACATACACACACACACTCACACACACACGCGCACAAACGCACGCACACATACATTCTTCACCTCTCGACTCCTACCCATTAGTCGCCCATTACGACAGGCATGGCCTTCTTGCCACCGCTGTTTTCTTATCTCTGCGAGCCGAAGGGACACACACATACACACACACTCACACACACACGCACGCACACATACACTTTTCACCTCTCGACTCCTACCCATTAGTCGCCTCTTACGACAGGCAGGGCCTTTTTGCCACGGCCGTGTTCTTATCTCTGCGAGCCAACCGGACACACACACTCACACACACACACGCACGCACACACGCACACACTTACACACGCATACACACACACACACATAAACTTTTCACCTCTCGACTCCTACCCATTAGTCACCTCTTACGACAGGCATGGCCTTCTTGAAACCGCTGATTTCTTATCTCTGCGAGCCAAAGGGACACACATACACATACACACACACTCACACACACACGCACACACGCACGCACACATACACTCTTCACCTCTCGACTCCTACCCATTAGTCGCCCCTTACGACAGGCATGTCCTTCTTGCCACCGCTGTTTTCTTATCTATGCGAGCCGAAGGGACACACACACAAACATACACACACACACACTCACACACACACACACACGAACACACACGCACACACACATACACTCACACACACACACGCACACACACATACACTCTTCACCTCTCGACTCCTACCTATTAGTCGCCCCTTACAAGAGGCAGGGCCTTCTTGCCTCGGCCGTATTCTTATCTCTGCAAGCCAAACGGACACACACACATACTCACACACGCACACACAGACGCACACACGCATACACACATACACTCTTCACCTCTCGTCTCCTACCTATTAGTCGCCCCTTGCAAAAGGCAGGGTCTTCTTGCCTTGGCCGTATTCTTATCTCTGCAAGCCAAACGGACACACAAACATACACACACACTCACACACGCACACACACGCACACACGCACACACACACACTCACACACAGGTACACTCTTCAACTCGCGACTCCTACCCATTAGTTGCTCCTTACAGCAAGCATGGCCTTCTTGCCACGGCCGTATTCGTACCTCTGCGAGCAGAAGAGACACGCACACACACACACACATACACATACACACACACACACGCGCGCACAAACACACATACACTTTTCACCTCTCGACTCCTACCCATTATTCTCCTCTTACGACAGGCAGAGCCTTCTTGCCACGGTCGTGTTCATATCTCTGCGAGCCGACCGGACACACACACACACTGACACACACACACTCACACACACACTCACACACACACTCACACACGTACGCACACACGTACGCACACACGCACACAAACACACACACATACACTCTTCACCTCTCGACTCCTACCCATTAGTCACCTCTTACGACAGGCATGGCATTCTTGCCACCGCTGTTTTCTTTTCTCTGCGAGCCGAAGGGACACACATACACACACACACACTCACAGACACACACACGCTCGCACACACGCACACACACATACACTCACACACACACACACACACGCACACACGCACACACACATACACTCTTCACCTCTCGATTTCTACACATTAGTCGCCCCTTACAAGAGGCAGGGCCTTCTTGCCTTAGCCGTATTCTTATCTCTGCAAGCCTAACGGACACACACACATACACACACACTCACACACGCAAACACACACGCATACACACACACATACACTCTTCACCTCTCGACTCCTACCCATTAGCCGCTAACTACAACAAGCATGGCCTTCTTGTCACGGCCGTATTCTTATCTCTGCAAGCCGAACGGACACACACACCCATACACACACACACACACATACGCACAAACACACACACACGCACACACATATACACTCTTCACCTCTCGACTCCTACCCATTAGTCACCTCTTACGACAGGCCTGGCATTCTTGCCACCGCTGTTTTCTTTTCTCTGCGAGCCGAAGGGACACACATACACACACACACACAGTCACAGACACACACACGCACGCACACACGCACACACACATACACTCACACACACACACACACACACGCACACACACATACACTCTTCACCTCTCGATTCCTACCTATTAGTCGCTTCTTACAAGAGGCAGGGCCTTCTTGCCTCGGCCGTATTCTTATCTCTGCAAGCCTAACGGACACACACACATACACACACACACACTCACACACGCAAACACACACGCACACACACACACACATACACTCTTCACCTTTCGACTCCTACCCAGTAGTCGCCACTTACGACAGGCAGGGCCTTCTTGCCCCGGCCGTATTCTTATCTCTGCAAGCTGAACGGACACACACAATCACACACACAAGCACGCACACACGCACACACACACGCGCACACACACACACAATTACACTCTTCACCTCTCGACTCCTACCCATTAGTCGCCTCTTACGACAAGCATGGCCTTCTTGCCACCGCTGTTTTCTTATCTCTGCGAGACGAAGGGACACACACACACATACACACACACACTCACACACACACGCGCACAAACGCACGCACACATACATTCTTCACCTCTCGACTCCTACCCATTAGTCGCCCATTACGACAGGCATGGCCTTCTTGCCACCGCTGTTTTCTTATCTCTGCGAGCCGAAGGGACACGCACATACACACACACTCACACACACACGCACACACGCACGCACACATACACTCTTCACCTCTCGACTCCTACCCATTAGTCGCCCCTTACGACAGGCATGTCCTTCTTGCCACCGCTGTTTTCTTATCTCTGCGAGCCGAAAGGACACACACACAAAAATACACACACACACTCACACACACACACACACACGAACACACACGCACACACACACATACACTCACACACACACACGCACACACACATACACTCTTCACCTCTCGACTCCTACCTATTAGTCGCCCCTTACAAGAGGCAGGGCCTTCTTGCCTCGGCCGTATTCTTATCTCTGCAAGCCAAACGGACACACACACATACTCACACACGCACACACAAACGCACACACGCATACACACATACACTCTTCACCTCTCGTCTCCTACCTATTAGTCGCCCCTTACAAAAGGCAGGGTCTTCTTGCCTTGGCCGTATTCTTATCTCTGCAATCCAAACAGACACACAAACATACACACACACTCACACACGCACACACACGCACACACGCACACACACACATATAAACTCTTCACCACTCGACTCCTACCCATTAGTCGCCTCTTACGACAGGCAGGGCCTTCTTGCCACGGCCGTGTTCTTATCTCTGCGAGCCTACTGGACACACACACACTCACACACACAGATACACACACACACTCACACACCACACACACGCACTCACGCACACACACACATACACTCTTCACCTCTCGACTCCTACCCATTAGTCGCCTCTTTCGACAGGCAGGGCCTTTTTTGCCACGGCCGTGTTCTTATCTCTGCGAGACGACCGGACACACACACACACTCACACAAGCACACACACGCACACACGCACACACGCACACACACACATACACTCTTCACCTCTCGACTCCTACCTATTACCCGCCCCTTACGACAGGCAGGGCCTTCTTTCCTCGGCTGTATTCTTATCTCTGCAGGCCGAACGGACACACATACATACACACACACTCACACACGCACACACACACACACTCACACACACACACACGCACACACACACACATACACTCTTCACCTTTCGACTTCTACCCATTAGTCGCCTCCTACGACAGACAGGGCCTTCTTGCCACGGCCGTATTCTTATCTCTGCGAGCCGAGCGGACACACACACAGTCACACACACACATATACTATTCACCTCTCGACTCCTCCCTTTTGGTCGCCTCTTACGAGAGGCAGGGCCTTCTTGCCCCGGCGGTATTCTTATCTCTGCAAGCCGAACGGATACACACACTCACACACACACGCACGCACACACACACACGCACACACACATACACTCTTCACCTCTCGACTTCTACCCATTAGTCACCTCTTACGACAGGCATGGCATTCTTGCCACCGCTGTTTTCTTTTCTCTGCGAGCCGAAGGGACACACATACACACACACACACTCACAGACACACACACGCTCGCACACACGCATACACACATACACTCACACACACACACACACACACATACACTCTTCACCTCTCGATTCCTACACATTAGTCGCCCCTTACAAGAGGCAGGGCCTCCTTGCCTTAGCCGTATTCTTATCTCTGCAAGCCTAACGGACACACACACATACACACACACTCACACACGCAAACACACACGCACACACACACACATACACTCTTCACCTCTCGACTCCTACCCATTAGCCGCTAATTACAACAAGCATGGCCTTCTTGTCACGGCCGTATTCTTATCTCTGCAAGCCGAACAGACACACACACCCATACACACACACTCACATACGCACAAACACAGACACATGCACACACATATACACTCTTCACCTCTCGACTCCTACCCATTAGTCACCTCTTACGACAGGCATGGCATTCTTGCCACCGCTGTTTTCTTTTCTCTGCGAGCCGAAGGGACACACATACACACACACACACTCACAGACACACACACACGCACGCACACACGCACACACACATACACTCAGACACACACACACACGCACACACACATACACTCTTCACCTCTCGATTCCTACCTATTAGTCGCCCCTTACAAGAGGCAGGGCCTTCTTGCCTTGGCCGTATTCTTATCTCTGCTAGCCTAACGGACACACACACATACACACACACACTCACACACGCAAACACACACGCACACACACACACACATACACTCCTCACCTCTCGACACCTACCCATTAGTCGCCTCTTACGTCAGACAGGGCCTTCTTTCCTCGGCCGTAGTCTTATCTCTGTGAGCCGAAGAGACACACACACACACACATACACACACACTCACACACGCACACACACACATACACTCTTCACCTCTCGACTCCTACCCAGTAGTCGCCACTAACGACAGGCAGGGCCTTCTTGCCCCTGCCGTATTCTTATCTCTGCAAGCTGAACGGACACACACACATACTCACACACGCACACACACACGCACACACACATACACTCTTCACCCCTCGACTCCTACCTATTAGTCGCCCCTTACAAGAGGCAGGGCCTTCTTGCCTCGGCCGTATTCTTATCTCTGCAAGCCTAACGGACACACACACATACACACACATACTCACACACGCAAACACACACGCACACACACACACACACATACACTCTTCACCTCTCGACACCTACCAATTAGTCGCCTCTTACGTCAGGCAGGGCATTCTTTCCTCGGCCGTGTTCTTATCTCTGCAAGCCGAACGGACACACACACATACTCACACACGCACACACACACGCACACACACATACACTCTTCACCCCTCGACTCCTACCTATTAGTCGCCCCTTACAAGAGGCAGGGCCTTCTTGCCTCGGCCGTATTCTTATCTCTGCAAGCCTAACGGACACACACACATACACACACATACTCACACACGCAAACACACACGCACACACACACACATACACTCTTCACCTCTCGACACCTACCCATTAGTCGCCTCTTACGTCAGGCAGGGCCTTCTTTCCTCGGCCGTAGTCTTATCTCTGTGAGCCGAAGAGACACACACACACACACACACACATACACACACACTCACACACGCACACACACACATACACTCTTCACCTCTCGACTCCTACCCAGTAGTCGCCACTAACGACAGGCAGGGCCTTCTTGCCCCTGCCGTATTCTTATCTCTGCAAGCTGAACGGACACACACACTCACACACACAAGCACGCACACACGCACACACACACGCGCACACACACACACAATTACACTCTTCACCTCTCGACTTTTACCCATTAGTCGCCTCTTACGACAAGCATGGCCTTCTTGCCACCGCTGTTTTCTTATCTCTGCGAGACGAAGGGACACACACACATACACACACACACTCCCACACACACGCGCACAAACGCACGCACACATTCTTCACCTCTCGACTCCTACCCATTAGTCGCTCATTACGACAGGCATGGCCTTCTTGCCACCGCTGTTTTCTTATCTCTTCGAGCCGAAGGGACACACACATACACACACACATACACACACACACACACTCACACACGCACGCACACACGCACACACTAACACACGCATACACACACACACATACATACACTTTTCAGCTCTCGACTCCTACCCATTAGTCACCTCTTACGACAGGCATGGCCTTCTTGAAACCGCTGATTTCTTATCTCTGCAAGCCGAAGGGACACACATACACATACACACACACTCACACACACACGCACACACGCACGCACACATACACTCTTCACCTCTCGATTCCTAACCATTAGTCGCCCCTTACGACAGGCATGTCCTTCTTGCCACCGCTGTTTTCTTATCTCTGCGAGCCGAAGGGACACACACACAAACATACACACACACACACACTCACACACACACACACACACGAACACACACGCACACACACATACACTCACACACACACGCACACACACATACACTCTTCACCTCTCGACTCCTACCTATTAGTCGCCCCTTACAAGAGGCAGGGCCTTCTTGCCTCGGCCGTATTCTTATCTCTGCAAGCCAAACAGACACACACACATACTCACACACGCACACACACACGCACACACGCATACACACATACACTCTTCACCTCTCGTCTCCACCCTATTAGTCGCCTCCTACGACAGGCAGGGCCTTCTTGCCACGGCCGTATTCTTATCTCTGCGAGCCGAACGGACACACACACACACTCACACACGCACACACGCACACACACACATACACTCTTCACCTCTCGACTCCTACCCATTAGTCGTCTCTTACGACAGGCAGGGCCTTTTTGCCACGGCCGTGTTTTTATCTCTGCGAGCCATACAGACACACACACACACACACTCACACACACACACACACACCTAAACTCTTCACCTCTCGACTCTTACCTATTACTCGCCCCTTACGACAGGCAGGGCCTTCTTGCCTCGGCTGTGTTCTTATCTCTGCAAGCCGAACGGACACACATACATACACACACTCACACACGCACACACACATGCACACAGAGACACACACATAAACTCTTCACCTCTCCACTCCTACCTATTCGTCGCCTCTTTCGACAGGCAGGGCCTTTTTGCCACGGGCGTGTTCTTATCTTTGCGAGCCATACAGACACAGATACACACTCACACACACACACCTACACTCTTCACCTCTCGACTCCTACCTATTACTCGCACCTTACGACAGGCAGGGCCTTCTTGCCTCGGCTGTATTCTTATCTCTGCAGGCCGAACGGACACACATACATACACACACACTTACACACGCACACACACACACACTCACACACACACGCACACACACACACACA